>NC_141138.1:115720182-115872057 GCF_053477565.2 Lygodium microphyllum
CTTGGAAGAGAGAGAGGGAGGAGAGAGAAAGACTAGTTTCTAATTTGTTGATTTGGGCAGCCATTGGAGGAGTGAAGATTGGCAATTGGAAGCGAAGGAAGAGTGTAGATCATTGCTGCCATCAGTTTATGGGGGTACATTGAGGTGGCATAACCCCTCTCTCCACCCCTCATGAAATCATCATGTAGGAAACATGGTGCCTTCATCCTCCTTCACACTTGAAAGAAATCCCCCCCTCCCCTCTCAATCATCAAATTTGGGGGGTGCCCAAGGCCCCCAAAGGGTGGCATCCCTCCAACTCTCAAGTGGTTGGCTAATTTTTGGCACTCCTCCTGCGTCCAGCGTCCAATTCGAGGTCCGCAAAATCCTACGCATCCATCTCAAAGTTCCCTACTGTCGGGCATCTCCCAAAGTCTCATACAACAATTGAAAAAATTATGAAATTTTTCCAACTGCCAGTTGGTTGGTCTTAAAGCACTTTTGTGGCTTGCCGCCTAAAATATTACTAATTGGAGATGTCGCCTTCGACGAAGTCTATTTTTTTCTTTAAATTCAAAATTTTTGGCTATTTTTAAGCACTTCTCGGTGTCAAAAAGCATTTGTCATTGTGGCGACCACGAGATAGGGCGACTCAGCTCGTCGAATCCCACGAACAGATTTGCTTGCACATAAACACAACCACAAAGAGTAGACACACATCTGGTTTAACTTTGCAAAGAGAACTTGCTAGGTCAAAGTCATGGTAGTTAGCCAAAGTTCTCTTCTCGTGCCAAATCATTCTCCTCTTTGGTCTTTGGATCGGCTTTGGTGCCTCTTTTTTAAAATTTTCCTTCTTTCTTGGCAATCCCTTATCCTTCTCGGGATCAACTTTACTATCAACAGGCCTTAGAGGTCCACCTTGCATATCAGGATTCAGAACTTGCTTTCCCTTAGCCTCTCATTTAGGGTTTCCCTCGACACATTTTACAATTCCTTTATCACACTCTTTAGTCTTTTGACCTCTTGTTACGGCTCGTAGATTAGAAGTTTCAGGATCATTGACACGTACGGCCTCAATAAGGCTGACTCCACTGCCATGAGGCAACTCCTCTACAGCAGCCTTTTCTCGATGCAATATTTGTCTTGGTCCCTCATCTTGCTGGAGATTATTCCCTTGTGCACGATGGTTAACTGGACATGGCACTTTACTCCCTTGTTGGAGAGAACTGATCTTACTCCAATAGGTAGCAACTAAGTGGCCACACTTTTTGCAAATATCGCATTTGACATTTGAACAATTCCTAGGGAAATGTTGGCTGCCACAACACTTACAACTGAATCTTGAGGGGGCATCCTCTTCAGGGCGTCGACTTCCTATCAAATTCTATTGCTTCCTAAGGAAATTGACGTCCACAGCTATTTGTCTATATTGCTCAGAAATCATATCGGTGTAGTGCTTCATCATGTCCTTAACTTTGCCAAGGACATTAAAGGCACTCAACTCACAGCCGCGATCATCTGTTTGTTGTCCCATCGGCCTAACCACTTGATTAAGAATTGGCTAGTGACCTACTAGGACAATATTCGGGTTTGTTGCTTGGCTTCCACCACTTAGTGGGCCCATCTGACTAGCCATAGTCATAGTCACACTGGGAGGAGCTGATAACATAGGTAAATTTGGCATGATACTCCCTCTTCCATTCGCATTTGATATGGGGTCTCCTTGAATCCCATTGGTCAAGGCCAAATTATTACCATTCCAATTTATCCTTGCAGCAAAAGCTACTTGCAAGTATGACTCTACTCCCTTTTCTTGGATAATAGCAACACTAGTAAGCTGCACTTGGATGTTGAAATCTAATCCATGTAGGAAATATTGCAGCTGTGTAGCCGTGGAATGGGAATATAAGTATTATTTGCGAAAAAATTACTTTAGTTTCTTGGCATAGGCATGGACATTCTCATTTGGCTCTTGGCGTGTTACATTCAAGATACGCAACCAATATTGTCCACCCCTCTCAAGGGAAAACTCTGTATGGAAGGCCATGAAGAATTGGACACTGCTAATTATGGTTCTAGCTTCTAGACCATGATACCATATTGTTGATCTTTTTTTTAATGTCATGTTGAAGAATATCATTAGGTGTTCTTCATCTTGGATTCGATAGTTGAACATGAGCGTTTGAAACTCCTTAATATGGAGTTCTCCATCTTCTTTTGCCAACCCATGGAAAATGGGCAATGGTGCTCCTAATGTCGGTAAATCCAGTGTTCCTACTGGAATTGAAATAGGTTGTGCTATGGCTACAACCAGATTGACAATAGTAGTTTGTGAAGGTAAAACTACAACCTGATTGACCGGAAGTAGGGAAGTACTCAAAATTTCGCTTCCGCTCAAAGGGCTACTTATGACACTTAAGTTATTAGAACCATTGCCACTTGTGCGTAGTGGGTTGCTTCTTTGAGGAGAATAACTCTTTACAATCTCCAGTTGCCATCTAGCCCTCTTGGCACATTCCTCTTTTTGTATTTCGGCTTGACAGTTCTTGTTAAAGGACGTAAACTAACTATTTGGTCCCTAGAAAACCCCTAGATTCGAAATCACCATTGGTTGGTATATCATTGATGAGACCTAAAATGGGTTGGCATTGGCTATGGCACTAGCTGGACGCCTGCACACAACAAACAACCCTACCACACAGCCTCGCGGGCCAAGAGCATCTGTAATACACCGATGTACACTAGATAGACTTAATTATATATTTGTAGCTGATATGTAGTCCAACGTTTACCTTCCCTTCTCCTCAAAGGGAGATCCCATAACCTATAGGCATAGTGCCTCATAATACAAATATAAGAAATCTCCCCTCAACTCATTGCTGTGGCTCCACTGCGACTCTCCTACACCTCGGGGATTGGCCCCAAGATGCGTCGCTTCAATATAAAGTACACATGATACAAGATCCACTCTTTCATTTTAAACGTATTCCAGGAGATACCATGTGTCCTCAACAAATAATTCCCAAAGGCCGATCGACTAGCCTACAGATTAGGTTGTCTCACCACTCAAGCATAGGTCATCATCATGGAAAACAGGTGCTATGCATCCAGTTCTTCATATTTTGATACCATGGGTGATATGCACATGCAAAAGTGGATGATCCCAATGTGCTCAAACATAATTTGCAATCAGAAATGTATCGTGCATAACCAGGCTTTCCAATGCTCATTCACTAACTCGTTACGGCGATGTATGGAGACTAGGATCGATTTCTCGTGCTACTAACCCCTTCAATTGGGATATCGCAATTCTAAATGAAATTCACAATCAAATATTTTAAAGATTCACACCCTCTCAACCCTCTTAAACTCTTTACATCACCCTTTATCTCTAACGTTTAGATTCTGCTACATTGCATAGGTGTAGGGTTTTAGTTTGTATGTATTTTTTACATAAAATAGAAAAACCATAAACTATAACACATAAACAAAGCCAAATTGAAGCCAAAATTCATGCCTCATCTTTGTTACATAGCCACAACCACGAATCATAATTTTCTAGATTTTTATAATGCAAAAATCCTATTTTTTTCTATTTTTAGCTATTTTTCTCTATTTATTTGTGCATAAAAATAGATTATTTTTTTATTATGATTAGTGATTGACTATGACAGTTGAAAGATGTTTTGTCGCAAAATTTTATCCCATGCGCATCTCCTTTCCCCACCCGAAACAATAAAACCTTCATTTTCACACTACAAGTGTACTTTTCAAGCTATAATTTAATTTTTGCGACTATTTATTATTATGGATCTACATTTTCTTAATGCAAAGCCCTCAATCATAATGCAAACAAGCTCCAATTTTTTTTTTTCATATGAATTCCATTTCAACCATCAAACATCAACAAGAAGCAAATTTCCTTTGTAAAAATGAGGCATACCGCTTATTTGCATGTTGTGCGTTTTTTAAATTAGTTTTCTGAGTTGCCAATGGACCAACTAGTAGCAAATCTTCAATGTTGAACATCTCCCCTCAGCCTCCTCTTGATCTTGGAGCAATCCGATTCATGCCGGACAAGCATCCTTTAGCCCCTCTTCTTCTTGATTTCTCCCACATGAACCACTACTTGGAAGAGAGAGAGGAGGAGAGAGAAAGACTAGTTTCTAACCTGTTGATTCATGAAGCCATTGGAGGAGTGAAGACTGGTGATTGAAAGCGAAGGAAGAGTGTAGATCACTGCCGCCATGAGTTTATGGGGGTACATTGAGGTTGCATAACCTCTCTCTCTCTCACCCCTCATGAAATCGTCGTGCACGAAACATGGCGCCTTCATCCTCCTTCACGCTAAAAAAAAATTCCCCCCCCCTCCCCCCTCAATCGTCAAATTTGGGGGGTGCCCAAGGCCCCCAAAGGGTGGCATCCCTCGAACTCTCAAGTGGTTGGCCAATTTTTGGCACTCCTCCCGCATCCAGCGTCCAATTCGAGGTCTAAAAAATCCTACGCGTCCGTCTCAAAATCCCCCACTATTGGGCATCTCTCAGAGTCTCATACAATAGTCAAAAGATTTATGAAAATTTCCCAATTGCTGCTCGGTGGGTCTTTAAAGCACTTTTGGGGCTTGCCGCTTAAAATCGTACTGATTGCAGTTGCCACCTTCGACTAATTCTATTTTTCCCTTGAAATTCAGTTTTTTTACCTATTTTTAAGCACTTCTCGATGTCAAAAATCATCTATCATTGGCAACCACGGCATAGGGTGACTCAGCTCATCGAATCCCATGAATAGATCTGAACATAAATACAACCACAAAGAGCAGACAGTTTAATCAATTGCAGGAGATTCACATCTGGTTTAACTTTGCAAAGAGAACTTGCTAGGTCAAAGTCACGGTAGTTAGCCAAAGTTCTCTTCTCGCGCCAAAACATTCTCTCCTTTGGTCTTTGGATTGACTTTGGTGCCTCTTTTTAAAAATTTTCCTTCTTTCTTAGCAATTCCTTATCCTTCTTGGGATCAACTTTACTATCAATAGGCCTTAGAGGTCCACTTTCCATATCAGGATTTAGAACTTGCTTTCCCCTAGCCTCTCGCTTAGGGTTTCCCTTGACACATTTTACAGTTCCTTTATCACACTCTTTAGTCTTTTGACCTCTTGTTACAGCTTGTAGATTAGAAGTTTCAGCATCATTGACACGTACGGCTTCAATAAGGCTGACTCCACTGCCATGAGTCAACTCCTCTACAATAGCCTTTTCTCACTGTAGTATTTGTCTTGGTCCCTTATCTTGCTGGAGATTAGTCCCTTGTGCGTGATGGTTAACTGGACAAGGCACTTTACTCCCTTGTTGGAGAGAATTGATCTTACTCCAACAAGTAGCAGCTAAGTGGCTAGAATTTCCGCAAATATTGCATTTGACATTCAGACAATTCCTATGGAAATATTAGTCGCCACACCACTTACAACTGAATCTTGAGGGGGCACCCTCTTTAGGGCATCGACTCCCTATCAAATTCTCTTGCTTCTTAAGGAAATTTATGTCCACAACTATTTGTCTATATTGCTCAGAAATCATATCGGTGTAGTGCTTCATCATGTTCTTAACTTTGCCAAGGACATTAGAGACACTCGACTCATAGCCACGATCTTCTGTCTGTCGTCCCATCGTCCTAATCACTTGATTAGGATTTGGCCTTACCTACTATGACAATATTTGGGTTCGTTGTTTTGGCTTCCACTACTTAGTGGGCCCATCTGACTAGCCATAGGCATAGTCACACTGGGAGGTGCTGATAACATAGGCAAATTTGGCATGATACTCCCTCTTCCATTCGCATTTGACATGGGGTCCCCTTGACTCCCATTAGTGAAGGCCAAATTATTACCATTTCAATTTATCCTTGCTGCATAAGCTGCTTGCAAGATCGACTCTACTCCTTCTGCTTGGATAATAGCAGTGTCAATGTTGGCTAAAGCAACACTACTAAGCTGCACTTAGATGTTGAAATCTAATCCATGTAGAAAATTTTGCAATTGTGCAGCCGTTGGAATGGGAATATAAGTATTAATTTTGTGAAAAACTTGCTTTAGTTTCTTGGCATAGGTATGGACATTCTCATTTGTCTCTTGGCATATTACATACAAGATACGCAACCAATACTGTCCACCCCTCTCAAGGGAAAACTCTATACAGAAGGCCATGAAGAATTGGACACTACTAGTTATGGTTCCGGCTTTTAGACAGTGATACCATATTGTTGCTCTTCCTTTTAATGTCATGTTGAAGAACATCATTAGGTTTCCTTCGTCTTGGATTCGATAGTTGAACATGAGCGTTTGAAAATCCTTAATATGGAGTTCTCCATCTTCTTCTACAAACCCATGGAAAATGGGCAATGGTGCTCCTAATGCTGGTAAATCTAGTGTCCCTACTAGAATTGGGATAGGTTGTGCCACAGTTACAACCGGATTGACAATAGGAGTTTGTGTAGGTAAAACTACACCCCCACTTGAAGTGGGTTGATTGACCTGAAGTAGGAAAGTACTAAGACTTCCACTTGCGCTCAAAGGGCTACTTGTGACACTTAGGTTATTAAAACCACTGCGGCTTATGTGTAGTGGGTTGCTTCTTTCAGGAGAATAACGCCTTACAATCTCCAACCGCCATCTAGCCCTCTTAACACATTCCTCTTTTTGTATTTCGGCTTGATGGTTCTTGTCAGAAGACGTAAACCAACTATTTGGTCCCTAAAAAACCCCTAGATTTGGAACCACCACTTGTTGGTGGCTCTTGGAAAATGCATCACCGATGGGACCTAAAATGGGCCGGCACTGGCTACGGCACTAGCCGGACTACATGCACACAACAAACAACATGCCCACACGACCTCGCATGCCAGGAGCATCTGTAATACACTGATGTACACTAGATAAACTTAATTATGCATTTTTAGCTGATATGTTGGAAACCATTTACCTTCCCTTCTCCTCAAAGGGAGATCCCATAGCATATAGGCATAGTGCGTAACACAAATATAAGGAAGCTCCCCTCTGCTGTTGTCACAACTCCATTGCGACTCTCCTACACCTCGAGGATTGGCCCCAAGATGCGTCGCTTCAATATAAAGTACACACGATACAAGCTCCTCTCTTTCATTTTAAACGTATTCTAGGAGATACCATGTGTCCTCACCAAATAATTCCCAAAGACCAGTCGACTAGCCTATAGATTAGGTTGTCTCACCACTCAAGCGTAGGTCATCGTCACGGAAAACAGGTGCTATGCATCTAGTTCTTCATATTCTGATACCATGGTTAATATGCACATGCAAAAGTGGATAATCCCAATGTGCTCAAAACATAATTTCCAATCAGAACCATATCGTGCATAACCAATCTTTCCAATGCTCATTCATTAACTCGTTGGGGCGATGTATGGAGACTAGCACCGATTTCTCGTGCTACTAGCCCCTTCAACTGGAATATTGTAATTCTAAATGAAATGCAAAATCAAATATTTTAAAGATTCACACCCTCTCAACTATTCACACCCTCTCAACTCTCTTAATCTCTTAACATCACCCTTTCCCTCTAACGTTTAGGTTGTGCTGTGTTGCATAGGTATAGGGTTTTAATTTGTATGTATTTTTTGCATAAAACAGAAAAACCATGAACTATAACATATAAACAAAGCCAAATTGAAGCCGAACTTTATGTCTTAAGTTTTATACATAGCCACAACCACAAATCATAACGAATCATAATTTTCTAGATTTTTTTAACTTGAAAATCCTATTTTTCCTATTTTTAGTTATTTTTCTCTATTTATTTGTGCGTAAAAATATATTATTTTATGATTTATGATTAGTGACTGATTATGATAGCTGAAATATGTTTTGTCTCAGAATTTTATCCCATGCGCATCTCTTTTCCCTACCTGAAACCAATAAAACGTTCATTTTTACACTAAAACTACACTTTTTGGGCTATAATTTAATTATTGCAACTATCTATTATTATGGATCTATATTTTTTTAATGCACAACCCTCAATCATAATGCAAGAAAGATCTAAACAAATTTTTGTTCCATATGCATTCCATTTCAACCATCAAACATCAATAAGAAGCAAATTTCCTTTGTAAAAATGAGGCATAGCTCTTATTTGCGTGTTGCGGGCTTTTTGAATTAATTTTTCGGGTTACCAATGGACCAACCACCAGTAAATATTCAATGTTGAACATCTCCCCTCGGCCTCCTCTTGATCTTGGAGCAATCCAGTTCATGCCGAACAAGCATCCTTCAGCCCCTCTTTTTCTTGATTTCTCCCACATGAACCATTGCTTGGAAGAGAGAGAGAGAGGGAGGAGAGAGAAAAACTAGTTTTTGATTTACTAATTGGGGCAGCCATTGGAGGAATGAAGAACGGTGATTGGAAGCAAAGAAAGAGTGTAGATCACTGCCGCCATGAGTTTATGGGGGTACATTGAGGTGGCATAACCCCTGGAGGAATGAAGAACGGTGATTGGAAGCAAAGGAAGAGTGTAGATCACTGCCGCCATAAGTTTATGGGGGTACATTGAGGTGGCATAAACCCTCTCTCACCCCTCCTGAAATCTTCATGTAGGAAACATGGTGCCTTCATCCTCCTTCACACCTGAAAAAAATGCCTCCCCCCCTCAATTGTCAAATTTGGGGGGTGCCCAAGGCCCCCAAAGGGTGGCACCCCTCCAACTCTCAAGTGGTTGGCCAATTTCTAGCACTCCTCCCGCGTCCAGCATCCAATTCGAGGTCCGAAAAATCCTGCGTGTCTGTCTTGAAGTTGCACATTACTGAGCATCTCCTAGAGTCTCATACGATAGTAGGAAAAATTATGAAAATTTCCCAACCGCCGCTCGATGGGTCTTTAAAGCACTTTTGGGGCTTACCGCTTAAAATCATATTGATTGCAGCTGCCACCTTCAATGAAGTCTATTTTTCCCTTGAAATTTGGATTTTTTGGCTATTTTTAAGCACTTCTTGGTAACAAAAATCATATGTCAGGTCTTGTTGCCTCCCGCTGTTATCACCAATGTCCTAGAGGATCTGTAGCCTCCTCCTTGAGTCTCCACCAGTCATTTACGTCTAGATACTCGGGCTTTAAGGTACCACTCTTGAGTGCCTTTAGTGTTTCCAATCATCTATGTGATATGTACGTACACTTACACTCAATTATCCACCCAGTGAAAAACCTCGCTACTGCGGTAGGTACCGGAAACTCCTCGTGTAAGAATGCTACTATATAGTCCTTGCTCCCCTTGGGTATGTTCTTCCAATGGTCCAAGACATTCTGCCGAAAAAATTGTCGGCACAACTCTCTCATGTGAGACATTAGCCTTCTCCCCTCATCATTCATGATCACAACTCTTATCCTGTCATCTACAGGGTATCCATACCCCTCTAGGGTATGTTTAAGGTGTGTCCTCTCCCATCTACGATCGCGCTCATGGACATAACTAGGAGATCCCTGTACATCTAGTGTATCCACAAGGGTAGTATCTCTCGGAGTAGCACCCATAAGGGTCCCACCAAAAGTTGGAGTCACTAGAGTAAATGTCTCCATAGGTTTGACAAATGCTATAGGTGACACTAGATGTAGCATATAGGTGACCATAGGTGACCACACCTATAGGATTTGTCAAACCTATAGGATGCTATTGAGTAGGCGGATGCTATTGAGTAGGATTTGTCAAACTTATAGGATCCTATTGAGTAGGCGGATGCTGCAAGTATGACATAGCATATGGTCCCATGTCAATCTCCTCGCATAACTCCACATACACTAGAAGGTCTATAGATAGGTCACCACAAAAGGAGGAGTCCACTTTGTTCTCAAAGAATTCATAGTCTCTTGTCTTTTTGTCATCGTTACCCGAATCTGCCTCCTCTACATGCTTCTCAACCTCTAGCCCTTGCTATATTGAACCCTCCACCTGCATACTCTCCTCATCTACGCTGGGAACATTGCTTTCATCATATACTCTTACACTCCGAGAAGCAGAAGGCACAACATACCACCATCGAGGTTGTCGAGGGTTTGGATAGAAAATTACATATTCAAAATCACATATAAAAGAGATTCAACATTTGTGACTATTTTGTGTAATGAAAAAAGTTTTAAAAAACATTCATGCACCTATTCACAATGGGCCGACAAGACAAACATTTCATGCAAATCCATCCATCTTTTCTTGGAATCTATTTTGAGAAATCCAGAGATGAACCTCACATTGAACGATTGCCCCGGCTTCCTTCCAATACCACTTTGAACCATTGTACATGGAATATGATCATGAAGAAACTCTAGTAATCCACTGAAATAACACTTTGCAAGTTTCCAAAATACTCCATCTCATCTCTATAATAGTGTTTGGATACGTAGCTCGTAGTCAGCTCTCTTGCTCGAACTTTGCCATGACACCACAATATGTTGTGTAGCCCATTTTGTTGATGCACTCGACACGAAAATATCACCTGCGCTACCACACCACACTGTATATTTTATATTGTACATTGAAACATTTAGATTAGTTGACACATATAAAATCTAGATATGATAGCTTATAAAACATGTGTCACCTTCAAACTGCATTCCCTCGAGAATTTTCACTAGCTCCATGTAACCATCGCATAGACATAAACCACAGCATCTCATCCATACCCTTAGGATATCAAATTGGTCGATATCATGTACTGCATCAAAATTCCAATCGTGCTTCTTCTTGATCTTTCTTGGTCTGCTCGTACCTAGCAAGTCACATCTCTATGGATACATGATGCAACGTATAAAAATAATTCACTTTCTCCTCCATTATAGCATCCATCCTTTTTTCTACCCCATTTCCAACCACCACATCTCCAGTCATCCTATCATCATCCTTCAACGGACCATAGCATACTATTGTCTGAATCTACCATTGGTAGCCACTGTGAAATATGCACTAATGCCTCCAACACCAACTAACCTTTAGCCATGCTACCTTTTGATCGAGCTCGTTGTCGCACAAAGTCTTTTAGGATTTTCATGAAGCGCTCCAAGAAGAACATCCATTGCGTATAGATGGGTCCTACAATATCCACTTCATCTACTACGAGATGCACCATGAGGTAGGTTTGAATCGTGAGCATGCTGGTAGGCAAGTGCTTCTCAATGAGACAGACCCCGTCTGCTCCTCGCCTTGCGGATTCAATAGAGAATGTCTTGATCTCCCTTTGTGAGATCCATTGCACTAAATTTGACAATCTATAAATCGGCCCACATATTTTTGGAGTGAGGCATCCCACGATCGCGATCGGTAGTACAAACTACCACAAATGAAGAAGCATTATGAACATCGACTAGATACAAAATAGCAAAATGCGTAGGCCACTTACAATCGAGGTTAGTACAAACTTGATATATCTTATGCCAATCATGGGATTTTAGCCCTAATATTTGGTTTTCTTTAGAAAATGTGAATTTAAGGAAACACATCATACTCATCAGGGTGTGGATAGACCTGATAATTTGCTTCCCAATATGCTTTTCTTTAGTAGACAGAGCCCAAGGAGTGCAAGGTAGTTGCAAGCAACCATCATCACTCAACTATGGCCAAAGCGCCTCCATCTTGCCTACCTCCTTCAAATCCATTCATGCCCCTACAATGTCTCTCTTTTCTATGATGTGGTCCCATAATAAGTTACCCACATTCTTGAAAATATGCATGGGATCCAACAAGTGGTTGATCTGTAAGTGGATCCAATATGAAAATTCGTAGAAAATTGAGAATCTTCACATTTCGTTTGGATGTGACTCTGTGTGGATCATTTTCAACTCGTACTAGCTTTGGGCATTCATTCGTGCTGGAGGTCGTCCAAGAAAACCTTCCCTCAGTTCATGACCCTCTGGTAAGAAAGTAGCGTGTCCTTGATATGCCATCTTCTTCATGGTTCGTGACCTTCGGGAGTTTAACTGTGGCCCACGCAATGGACATGCATGATAAGCTTAGGTAACCAAACATGTCCCAACACCCTTATTTAGTCAACACAAACTTGAATGAGCTATGTCAAATATCACCAACGAAAATGGAAGCCTACTTACTTGAGCACTCCCAAAATTGCAAAAATTCATGCATGGTCCACATGAGAATGGCTTTTATATTAGCGGACCGTCGACCATCATGCTTGCTCATATGTTCTAGGCAACCCCCTCATCCCACAAAATCTTAAGCTCATCAACTAATGGACAGAGATAGATGTCCATATTATTGACTTTGTAGCACCCAGGAACGAGCAAGGTAAGGATCATGTGTCCTTTCTTTTTAGAAAGCCATGGTGGGATGTTGTAGTTAACAAGGACTACAAAACACCACACATTGTAAGAAGTTGAGCAAGCAAAGACCAAATGGGTTCACACCATCCATAGCAAGACTAAGCAAAATATTTCTTGGCTCTTGTTCAAAGCCTAGAAAGGTAGAGTTAATGTGGCTCCATCTCTGAATCTATTCCATGCATGCCACATTGTCAAACTCGCCATGCCCGATGTATGAAACATGTGATGTATACGTGAGATAAGTGAAAAGTTTCTAAGAATTTTTTAAGGGATGGTTTGCCCTTGCAAGTCATGCCGATACCTATGAGCATCACACTTTGGACATATCTCCATAGTTTCGTAGTCTCCTCAAAAGAGCATGCAATTGTTGACATATGTATGGATGTTGTTGTAGTCCATGCCAAGCTTTTGTAAAACATGTCATGCATCATCATGAGACTCAAGCATGGTATTTCCAAGTGGTAATATATGATACTTTAGCAACCTTTAAAAAATCATAAAACACCTTGAAAAAGCACGTGTTTTTATAATGGAGTCAAAAAAATCAATGGACCATATGTAGAATGTACATAAACAACTTGATCACACTCGCATCACTCCACCCATATTTTGCCTACACACTTAGGAGCACAAGCAGCGTCTTTAGGCGAGATACTCAGCAGCCATCATATAATGGTATGGATGCTTCCTCTCTTAGTGGATCAGATGACTCGGCATCCATGAGCATCAATGCATCGATCATTGCTTGGATTTCAAGCTCTCCAAGATTGGAAGAAGCTCTGAAAGGCTGACTGTCTCCTTTGGTATTGAGAGTATAGATTGAATCATGCCTTTCAAGTGGTGGATTGGCTCAGGCACTCCATTCATTTCATGCCCACAAACTCTTCTAACTGGTTGCAATAGGTGCATTCCTCCTTGGGATGAGACGCCACCTCCCTGTATAAATTTTACGGGCACGTCTAATATTTTTGTATATGATATTCAATTAGTTTGCGAATGTAAGGCATGATTGATACACACTTTTCTTATTGTTCCCTCAAAGTCTGAGATCTCTTGATCAATGACCTCTAATTGGAACTCACCAAAGCATCATACGTGTTCTATACACAAGTGACGCTTTCGTCTGATTGCTAGCTTGCATTGAGAGCAAGGACACGGGATATGTTGATTAAGATACGCCTTGTGATCTTGGATATCATGACCATCATTATTTTCCATTTTGTCTATGTTATGACAAACAATAGGTTTTTTTCTCTTTCTTTTTTTATTTTTTTATTTTCCTCCCTTCATCCTTCTTTGCTTCTCTCTTCCCTTATAAATGTTTCTTTATCCCCCCATCTTCCCTCTCCACTCTCACTTCTTCTCTCTTTTCCTTTCCCTCCCTTCTTTTCTCTATGTCTTTCTCTCATTTCCTCTTCATTCGCACTCGACGCATCTCTCTAAAATCAAAATCAAATATTAAAAATAAAAACTCATAAAACAAGGCATTGAAAGACTCTCTCTCCCCACCCCTCTTTGTGCCTCTCTTCCCCCTCTGCCATTCTCTTTCTATAATTTTGTTCTCTCTAATTCTCTCGTTGTTTCTATTTTTCTCTCTCTTTCTCTCGCTCTCCATTTGTTGTTTTTCTATCTCTTTTGATTCCTTTTTTTGTCTCTTTTTCTCTAATTCTCTTTCTAGCTCTCTTTTTTTTTCCACTATCCTTCTTCTCTTTACTTCACTCTTCACTCTCCATTTTGTGTTCTCTCTCCCCTCTCTTTCTTTCTCTCTTTCTATTTCTTTGTTACACCTCTCTTTGTTTCTCTCCGTCCCCTTGTTTTTTTCTCACTCATTTTCCTCTCTTCCTCTCTCTCTTTCTTTGTTATCTTTCATCTTCTCTCTCTCTCTCTCTCTCTCTCTCTCTCTCTCTCTCTCTCTCTCTCTCTCTCTCTCTCTCTCTCTCTCTCTCTCTCTCTCTCTCTCTCTCTCTCTCTCTCTCTCTTTTACTTTCTTCTTCTCCCTCTCTCATTTCCTCTCTTTCTCCCTCAATGCATCTCATTCTCAAGAAAAATAAACAAAAGAAAAGAAGAAAGCACAAGAACAAACCAAGAGGAGGCAATGTACTTACCGCAGAGGCCTGAGAATGGATTCTTCTTCTCCTCATCGCGACATCCCCTCTTTCTCCTTCGTGCACTTCTCCCTCTTCTTCGCATATGGCGGCGATGGCGGCAGGGCAGTGGTGAGAAGCTCTCCTTCTCTCTCTTTCTCTCTTTCTCTCTTCCTCTCCCTCTCTCTCCCAAAGCCACAATCTCTTTTTCTCTCTTTCAAACTATTTGCGTGGCAAAATATTGCGCTTAGGTTTTTACTACTTTTTTTTCTCAGAGTGGCATCGCTATTGGCATTGCTATTTGCCTCGCAAATAGCAACGCTACTATTTTGCGTCGAAAACCAGTGTTTCTATATCCCCATTCCCTTGTAGTGGAAGCCAAGCTTAATGCATGAGGATATTTGTAACCTCTATATACCTCAAAACTTATAGATTCAAATTTTGTAACTTGTGCACCCACTTTTGATCGACATAATTGAAATCACAGTATATCTTGAAACTACTATCTGCAACCTTGGAGGTTAGAAATGGGTACAAAATGGTCTTATATCAGCCAAAAAAGCAACAAAAAATCTCTAAAGGGCGTATCTACAAAATTGAGAGTGGAATTTTGGTGCTGAGAAGTGCTTAAAAATAGCTAAAAATTACAAATATCAAGGGAAAAATATTCAACGTCGAAGGCAGCGGCTCGATCTAGGACGATTTTAAGTGCCAAAGTGCTTTAAAGGTGCCCGCGTGACACTTGTTGATTTTTCATAATTTTTCAGACTATCATGCGGATTGACAAGAGTTACCGGCCAATGCAGGATGTTGAGCCGGATGCTCAGGATTTTTCAAAGCTCAATTTGGAGTCCGGACGGGGAAATGGCCAAGGAACCGATCAAGATGCGAAGGGGTGGACACAATTTGGCCAAAATGGGCAAGTAACCTTTGGGAGCCCAAAAATTTAATGTCACATGAAAGTTTGGAGGAGGGAGGATGCATCAAATCATGGAGAGAAGGCATGAGGAACAGGCGCCGAAAAATGCGCTTGGTGGATGGAGATGCATCATGCCTGCTACTACAAACAACCATGGCAATTGATCACTACCCCTCATTCCCTCCTGGATGCCAATCATATCACCGCCTCTCGCCTGAGAAATAGTGGTCTCTATGAAGAATTCTGATTTCAGTCTTTCTCTCTCCTCCCTCCCTCTCCCCTAAGGGCAGGTTCATGTGGTGAAGAATAATAATAATAATGGATGACGAATGCTTGTCTAATGAAGACCGGATTGCTCTGTGGTGCAAGAGGAAGGAAGATTGCTAATTGTGGACTGTCATGAGCATTAATGGTGGCTGGAAATCAGTCCCGAGACATGGCAAATAAAAACCCGCAACCTGCAAAGAACGGTAATCTCATTTTTACAAAGGAAATTGATGTTTTATGCAATTTGCTTCATGGATACTTGTTCCCATGGGATGATTATGCATTATGATGTTGTTTGCAATATCTTTCAACTGTTTGAAATCAGAAAATCAGAAAATCATAAGTGTTGTGGATGAAATTAGTAGTGTAAAACCCGTAAAACACGTGAAATATGGGAAATTTGGGTGTTTTTGAGATATAAATGGAAAATATAGTAAGACACACCAACTAAATTTGTGATTTTGCTGCAAATGAACCTAAGGGCCACATCCCATAACTCATTTTGTATTTTTAGCCATTTAATATTGCAAAAAATACAAGAAAAATAGGAAAAATGGAAAAAAATAAGGGAAAATGGATTTTGAGTGCCGAAAAGTAAGGAAAAATAAGATTCATGTTTGTGGATGTATGGGGGGGTTGAAGTATGATGTTTAGCCTTAGTTCAGCCCTACCTTTATGTTTTAGTAAGTTTTTATTGCTTTTTATACAATAAAAATGTGAAAAATGTACCCTGAACCTATGCACCATGCACAACCTAAACGGGTGAGGGGGTAGAGTGTATGAAAAAGTGTTTAAATGCTAAATGGAATGATGAAAAGCTTGCTGGTTTTTATGCATACCATTTAGGTTGGTCGATAATTAAAGATTAAGAACCTAGTAGCACGAGGGTTTCTCGGTGCTTGGTTCATGCAATGCCGCATACGAGCGATAGTCGAAATCATTAAAAGAATGCTTTTGCACTAAGCACAATGTTGATTTTACTTTGTTTGAGCACATGGACATTCACAATTTGCATAAATCATAAAGAAATGATAAAAGATATCAGACAATACCTCCTGGATGCATGGCAATTGTTTTCTAGAGGAACATGACCAATGTTGAGTGAGTAAGGTTGTCCAAGCTGTGGGTTAGGCATTGGGTTTAAGGGGAAAGTAAAGTGAGGAAAATGGTACATTCCTGGATACAATCAATTGGTACCTTGAGAGAACTATGTGCGATGTTGTGTTATATATGTTTAGCGATGCATCGAGGGGCCAATCCCCAAGGTGTAGGAGAGTCACAGTGAGGTAGCGGCAGTCAGCTGTGGGAGGACCTCCTATGTTTGTACTTCATGCTATTTGGCAATGTGCTAGGGACTTTCTTTGAGGAGTGTTAATTGGGTTAGAGTTGGACTACGAGACATGATACAAACGCAAGATGTTTAGGAAGGCAATGTATGATGTATATGTCATCCACTCTCCTGGCCGCGAAGTCGTGGGGTTGTTGAGCGCAGGATAGAGGTCCGGCTAGTGCATGAGCCAGTGCCAGTCGGTTTCAAGTTCCATCAGGGGTGCGTCTGTCGGGAGCCGCTTAGAAGTGGCGGTCCTCGAATCCTGGTTGTCTAGGGACCAGCTAGCAGTTTATGCCAAAGGATATTGAGATTGATCCATTATTCATGGATAAGCATCATCTAGCCGAAATCCAAAAGCAAGAGAGAGACGAAAGAGCTAAGCAACGTGCTGAAATTCTTAGGAGGTATTCCCCTAAGCATAGCGGTGCTGAACCCTTACGAGGGAGTGGATCTAGTGTTCTTGGTGCCACAAGCAGTAAGTTAGGAGAAGGTGGAAGCTCTAGTGCTCCCCTTTCTTCCATAAGCCAGTCTACATTAAGTGTGGGAGGTGTAACCCCACTGTCCCCTATTTCTAGTGCAAATCCAATTTCCGTCATGGCGTAGCCCATTGCAATTCCTACAGGAACGACGGATTTGTCGGCTCTAGGTTACTCGTTACCCATTTTTAATGGGCTAGTTAAGGAAGATGCGGAACTCCACATCAGGGAGTTTCAAAAGCTGATGTTTAGCTGTCGCATACAAGAAGAAGGACATTTAATGATGTTCTTCAACATGACTCTCAAAGGAAGAGCTGCCATATGGTATCATGGTTTAGAAGCCGGAACCATAATGAATATTGATTCATTTTATGGAGCTTTTCAAAGGGAGTTTTCCCCTGAAAGGGGTGGGCAATATTGGTTTCGTGTACTCTACGTAACCCGCCAAGAACCACACGAGAATATTCGTGCTTATGCAAAGAAACTAAAAGAGGTTTTCTGTTGGACATCTCTATTCCTATCCTCGCAGCTACCCAATTGCAATATTTTCTGCATGGCTTGGACTTTAATATCCAGTTGCAGTTGAGTAGTGTCCCTTTGGGGGATATAGATACTGCCATTACACGAGCACAAGAAGTGGAACCCCGACTACAAGTAGCCTATGCCTCTCGAGGCAATTCGAATATGGGTCAAGCATTGGGAAATAATATGGCGACGGCCAATGGCAGTGGTAGCCAAGGGATAGCAATGGCTAATTCTAATGGGAGAGGGAACATGATGGAGAATGTGCCTTTATTACCAGCTCCCCCTAGCATGTCGATGCCTACGGGCAGTCAAATGGCTCCAAATGGTGGAGGCCAGGCAGTTAATCCTAATACCATGCCTGTGGTTCAACAACCAGTGCCTAATCGGATCGTTAGGCCGATGGAACGACAAGGTAATGATCAAGGCTACGAGTCGAGCGCTTCCAATGTTCTTGGCGAGGTTAAGGACATGATGAAGCATTATACCAACACGAATACGGAGCAGTATCGACAAATAGCCGTTGATGTCAACTTTCTTAAAAAACAACAAAATTTGATAGGAAGTAGATACCCAGATGAGGGTGCACCTTCGAGGTTTAGCTGCAAATTGTGTGGTGGGCAGCATTATCCACGAAACTGCCCAAATGTCAAGTGTGACATTTGTGGAAAATCCAGCCATTTAGCAGCCACTTGCTGGAGTAAGATTAGTTCCCTCCAGCGAGGTAGTCGACAACCAGGGCCTGTTAATAATCGTGCGCAAGGAAATGATTCCAAGCGAGAGGACGAGCCTAAACAAATACTCCAATGACCAAAGACTACAGTGGAGGAGCTGCTTAGTGGTAGTGGAGTTAGTTTGATTGATGATGTGCGTGTTAATGACGCTGAAACCTCTAATCTACGAGTTGTCCTTACAAGAGGTCAAAAGGGTAGAGAGGCCGACAAGGATAAGCCTGTCGACGGAAACCCTAAACAAGGCGACAAAGGAACGCAAGTTTTGAATCCTGCCATGGAAGGGGGACCTCTGAAGCCCGTGGAGAGTAAAGCCGATGCTAAGAAGGATAAGGAACCATCAAGGAAGAAGGTGAAAGTTAAAAAAGAGGCAATAAAGCCAATTCAGCGACCTAAAGAGCGGATGGTTTGGCGTGAAAAGCGAACTCTGCCGAACTATCATGAATTCAATTTGGCGAGCTCTCTTTGCGAAGTCAAGCCAAATGTGAACCTTTTATAGCTTATTAAGCTTTCCCTAGGAGTATGCAAGGAATTTAGAAAGATCCTGCATACCAGGTATATCCTAGAACCTTTGGGTATTGCGTGAGTTGGTGATGACTGGTTCGAGCATGCTGAGAAGCATTGCCCAAGGGTTGCAGCCTATGTCGATGGGATATTAGTAGATTATGCCATTGTCGACAAGGGATCATCTGTTAACATCATGAGTTCTGAACTGATGGAAAGGTTGGGTCTTGCGATCCAGAAAGATACCTCCACAATTCTCAGAATGGCGGATGATAGTTTGAGAGAGCCGGAAGGCTGCATTACTAAGGTCCATGTCATTGTTGCAAATGTAGAGTGCCTATCAGACTTTAGGATAATTCGTTTTGCAGGGCGTCAAAGTTATCAAGTATTACTTGGACGACCTTAGATCTTGCAAGCGGATTGTCAAGTGAATATACCCATCGGTCGGCTGATATTCGGCAGAGGTGCTCAGCACATGGTGATTGATGCCTATCCTGAGTCCCCGCAAAGTGAGAGAGCTCCTCTATCTTCCATAGAATTGGAGACATTAGAGGATTTATCCGCCAGTGAGACATCATCGAGTGATGAGTCCAAAGAGGGATCCACCACGGAAGACATCTATCAGATCACTTTGAACGAGCCGATAGAGGCCCAAGATCATATAAGAGATGCAGATGTTATCGAGCTAGACCTTGGCATGCCAAATGATTCGCGGCCAATTAAATTAGGTTCCATGCTCAGTTCAGCAGAATGGGAGGACTATGTGTCCTTGATTCAAGAATTCCACAATATCTTTGCCTGGAGTTATGATGAGCTAAGAGGCATTCCTCCCAGCCTCGCTGTTCATACTATTCCTATAAAAGAAGGCAGTCGTCCTGTACGTCAAAAGGTAAGGCGTATGCCTTTCGAACTGAGAGACGGATTGTTTGAAGAGTTACAGAAGCTTCGAAGAGCGCGTTTGATTTTTCCTGTGCAACACACGGAATGGTGTTTGCCAGTTGTGATCAGAAAGAAGAAAAATAATCAAATCCGATTGTTTGTGGATTTTAGAGAGTTGAATAAGCAGACGGTTAAGGATTACTACCCGTTGCCATTCATTGACTAGATTTTGGATCAATTAGCGGGTAGGGAGATATATTCGTTTATGGATTGCTTTGCAGGATATAACCAGATGGCAATTGCAGAAGAGGACAAGTTGAAAACAACTTTTATTACTGTCTTTGGTACTTTTGCATACCATGTGATGGCCTTTGGTTTATGCAATGCGCCTGGTTTGTGGCAACGAACAGCAGATAAGACATTCGGTGACATATCCCCTGAAGAGTTGAAGGTGTTTATTGATGACTTAGGGTCCGCCACCGTGAGAGAAAGGCAGTTGATTATTTTGCGAAGATGTTTTGAGCGGTGTAGGCAATTTTGCATCGCTCTAAACCCAGAAGTGTGTTTTTGGCGTACCTTATGGGCTATTGCTCGGCCATGTGGTCAGTTCGGTAGGAATTGTGACAGATCCCGAGAAGGTCAAAGTCATAGTTGCTATGGGTCCACCACGCACTCCGAAAGAAGTTCATAGCTTTCTATCTTCGGTTGGTTATTACCATAGATTCATAAACATCTTGGCAGAAAGAACGTTGCCGCTTACAAATCTATTGTCCTTTAGCTGTTTGTTTGTATGGGGTGACTCCTGTAAGGTAGCTTTCGAGGATGTAAAGCAGGAGCTAGTAAAAGCTCCCATTTTAAAAGCACCTAAAAGGGGTGAGGTATTTTATATATTTTCAGTAGCCACCATGCATAGTATCAACTGTTGCTGTTTAGCCCAGATTTGGGAAGAAAAGTGGTATCACCCGATTGCTTTTGCTAGCCAGAAGCTGGGGGTATCCAAGATCAATTATACCTACATGGAGAAGTTGTGTCTTGTGATGGTCTTTGGGACCAAGCAATTCAGGCATTATATTCTCTATGAGAAAGTTGTGCTTTATACGAAGGAGGAGGGGCTTTGATTATTGATGAATAAGCTGCAGCCGCCTGATCGTCTAGCGAAGTGGTTAATCACTTTGCAGGAGTTTGATTATGAGATCAGGAGTAAGCCACCAAGGTTACAGGGTATTGTGGAATGTCTTGTGGACTTTGGGGAGCCGAAAGAATCTATGGCTGAAGGTAGTGACATGGAGTTGTTATTTAAGATAGATACGGCGTCTATTCCCTCCTGGTACGCTGCAATAACGCATTATTTATCGACAGGAGAGGCTGGATCCGAACTATCTAAAGCTGAGAGAAGGAAAATTAAGCAGCAAGCATTAAAGTTTGCTTTGATCACAGGTGCATTATATCGGCAAGGTGTTGATGATATCTATCGCCGATGTGTGATGCCTGACGAGGTGCCATTCATTTTGGAAGAGTGCCATGATTCCGCTTGCGGAGGCCATTTTGCTGGATGGCTTACAACACAAAAGGCTTTAAGAGCAGGTTACTGGTGGCCTACCATCTTCCAGGATGCGTTCACATATGTTAAGAGATGCGATATTTTTCAATGACATGATAGTCGAGAGAATAGGAAAAGACCACTCACCCCTATTATGGTGATACTTTCATTTGAGAAGTGGGAAATAGACTTTGTGGGTCTTATTACTCTGTTGTCGACTGCGCAAAAGAGGTATATTATTGTCGCAACTGACTACTTCACAAAGTGGTCAGAAGCACGTGCAACAAGGAAAGATGATGCTAAAGAAACTGCTAGTTTCCTCTTAGAGCAGATAATATGCCATTTTGGTCCACCGAAAGAATTAGTGTCGGACTGTGGAACCCATTTCCTGAATAAGGTGATCAAAAGCTTGACTGAGGCTTGGCAAATCAAGCACAATAAAACAACTCCTTATAATCCGCAGGTAAATGGGCAAGTTGAAAGTACCAACAAGCAGCTTGTGGGTATCCTATCGAAAGTCGTATCTGAAAAGAAACGAGACTGGGACAAGAAGTTGTATGTGGCAGTATGGGCATATAATACCACGTTCAAGCGAGCCACTGGCCACACGCCGTTCAAACTAGTTTATGGTGAAGAGTGCGTTTTACCCTTAGAAATTGAGTTGCCGACCATTAGATTCGCAATAAACCATTCTTTGGGTAATGAGGACGCCCTATTAGAATGTTTTACGACTTTAGCGCACCTCGATGAAATTAAGCTACAAAGCCTGTTACACTAAGAGGTGGCTAAACATCGCATGAAACAGTTGCATGACCTAAAAGCGAAGAAGTATACCTTTAAGAAAGGACAACTAGTTTTGTATTACGATGCGCGTAGGGAGCTGTTCCCAGGGAAATTGGAACCTAAATGGGATGGGCCCTACAAAATCGTATGGTTAGGGAAGAATAGGTCTACAACCCTATTAGCTGATCTACAGGGAGTAGAGTTTAAGAATAAGGTTAATCTCAATAAGATGAAACCTTATTATTTCTAAGTATGCTAATATAGAGAAATGCATTGCAGGTCCGTGCTGGGGATGATCTGAGACCTGCGGAAAAGAGCTTAAAAGCTGGTGGATGGGTCCGTTAATCCATTATTTGGAGCACCCATATCTGAAGCAAAGATACCATCAGGGGAACCTCATCTGGTGGAGCAAAGGACATAAAGTGATTGAGCAAGAAGACGGAACCTTTGTGTGGGAGATTAAAGTCTTCTGCCATCACTGTTTACGACTGTTGACGAGTATCCCTATTGAGTTCAATGAAGAAGGTGGGATGGAGCCGTCAGTTCATCCTCTCAATATGCTAAACTTTGATTACCATAATTACGAATAGAGGAGTTTGGGATGGCTGGCTATGTAAACCCATTGTGGATGTATACATTATATTTTGACGGAGCGTCCAGGGGCCCTAATAAAAAAGGGAGTGTTGGAGTAGTAATCCGAGACCCCCGACGAAGAGTTGCGATGAAGTTAGCTGCTTATCTAGGGGTAGGATTCACTAACAATATGGCGGAGTATAAAGCCTTGATTATGGGACTGTATATTGCCAAACAAGGTGGTATTCGTCAATTGTTAGTAAAAGGGGATTTCCAGTTGATCTTGAATCAGCTAGATGAAACATACACAGTGCGGAATCCCATTCTTTGTATGTATCATCGGACTGCTATGACCCTACTAGAGGAGTTTGAGAGAGTGTCTTTTCAGCTGATTCCACGATACTGGAATTAGTTTGCGGATTCATTGGCCAATCTTGCTTATGAGGAAGACCTCTTCTTTAATTGTGGTCCTAGTTTGGATATTGTGATTAATGATAAAACAAGACCCGGTCGCTTGTGGGGTATGTTATCAGAACATGCAATATATGGCAGACGATGGTTGATATGGGTGATGTAACGAGTAGCCAAGACCAATCTACCATTATTATCCGGGACCCATAGGTTGATTAGTCAACATATTATGCGTACGCCTCTTGCTATTTATGCAGGAGGGATGGGTCATAACCTTATGCATTTAGTTTAGGGCTGTGAGCCTGTTTTTCCTCCTTGGAAGGAGCATCTTATTGTATATCTGCACTATTTCAGGGAGGGATGTGTAGGTGCTCTTTTGGTTGTTCTTGTTAGGCTAGGAGGGCCGTTTTGCGAGGTTTTACTATTCTATTTCGTTAGGCCAAGAGGGCCGATCAATTTTTGTGGTGAAGTGCTTTCTTTCATTAGGCCAAGAGGGCCAGTTGTCTGTTTAGTGCAGGTGCGGTTAATGGTTTCTTATTTTAGTCCTATGCTTGACAGATTCCGTGGAGCTTGGAAGGAGCCTTTTGTTGCGTGGAAGCTTCTCGTGGCCCTGTCTAGGTGATATCTATCCTTTATGAGTACTGTGGCTTTTATGTTATATGTGTTTGGGTACTTGTTAAAGGGGGTTTTTCGTTTCTTATTGGGGACTGGCGTCCAAGGCATGAAGTCCCATGTTTAGGTTCAGTATGCTTGAGGGAGGTCTGAGTAGTTGTTGCCTCCTGTAAAGACATTGTCAAGCATTGAAAGACCTGTTTTAGTAGGGAGTCCTAGTGACCCTATCCTGCTAACCTGCTAGGCAGCCGTTCTAGGAGTTCTTGTTAGTTGTGAGGCAGTTAGAGAAGCTTGCCAAAAGAAAATAATGATGATGAAAAGAAACCCTGAATACCTTAAAGCTAATAAAAATATACAAGGGTGTGTAAAAAGGGGTTCTAACCCCTATAAAAATAAAAAAAGGAAAGAAATGAAAATGTCTACGCAGTTGATCATTGCCTTGTGAAGGCCTGGTAGGTTCCTGGGGACGAGTCAGACCTAGGGCCAATGCCTTGACTTCCTAGGGGTGTCATCTTGCTGGAAAAGAATAAAATAAGGAAGGTTGGAGCGAAAATAAAAGTGAGCATCAAAAAAGGATTAAGTGTCACCTTGTGAGGGCTTGGTAGGTTCTTGGGTACCAAGACAGGACTTGAGGCCGATGCCTTGTTCTCCTTGGGTCGCTACGCTCATCTCCCTCCTTTTTACATACCTGAGTATGGTAATAAAATAAAAACCCTAAAAGAAGAAATGTGCTACAAGAAAATACTTATTGATCAGGCTATAGGAGTCCTCGCCTAGTAGGAGCTCCTAGTCATGTTGTCCTTAGTTAGGTAGGTAGTTCAAACCACCACTTGGGGCAACCTCTTGAACAGTTTTTTTAGTTTGGCCGTTTTGGAGCAATTGGTTAGTGACTAGCTTCGGAACCTTTTATCAAATGATGCTAGGCCTACTCCTTGTGGATGTCATGCCTTGGTTCTGTCAGGGGGTAGAGAGAGCGTTGTGCTGAGTTTTATTACATATTTGTTTTGTCAAGGCTTGATACTTCCTTTGGTTGTTTTTGTGCAGATTTGTTGTGGGATTCGACGGGCTGAGTCGCCCTATCCTGTGGTTTCCAATGAGAGCAGAATTTTGGTGCTGAGAAGTGCTTATACGAATATCAAGGGAAAAATATTCAATGTCGAAGGCGGCGGCTCGATCTAGGACGATTTTAAGCGCCAAAGTGCTTTAAAGGCGCCCGAGCAACATTTGTTAATTTTTCATAATTTTTCATACTGTCGTGCGGGTTGACAAGAGTTACCGGCCAATGCGGGATGCCGAGCTAGACGCTCAGGATTTTTCAGAGTTCAATTCGGAGTCCGGACGGGGAAATGGCCAAGGAACCGGTCAAGATACGAAGGGGTGGACACAATTTGGCCAAAATGGGCAAGTGACCTTTGGGAGCCCAAAAATTTAATGTCACATGAAAGTTTGCAGGAGGGAGCATGCATCAAATCATGGAGAGAAGGCGTGAGGAACAGGAACCGAAAAATGCGCTTGGTGGATGGAGATGCATCATGCCTGCTACAAACAACCATGGCAATTGATCACTGCCCCTCATTCCCTCCTGGATGCCAATCATATCGCCGCCTCTCGCCCGAGAAATGGTGGTCTCTATGAAGAATTCTGATTTCAGTCTTTCTCTCTCCTCCCTCTCTCTCCCCTAAGGGCAGGTTCATGTGGTGAAGAAGAATAATAATAATAATGGATGGTGGATGCTTGTCCAATGAAGACCGGATTGCTCCGTGGTGCAAGAGGAAGGAAGATTGCTAATTTTGGACTGTCATGAGCATTAATGGTGGCTAGAAATCAGTCCCGAGACATGGCAAATAAAAACCCGCAACCCGCAAAGAACGGTAATCTCATTTTTACAAAGGAAATTGATGTTTTATGCAATTTGCTTCATGGATACTTGTTCCCATGGGATGATTATGCATTATGATGTTGTTTGCAATGTCTTCCAACTTTTTGAAATCAGAAAATCAGAAAATCATAAGTGTTGTGAATAAAATTAGTAGTGTAAAACCCGTAAAACACGCGAAATATGGGAAAATTGGGTGTTTTTGAGATATAAATGGAAAATATAGTAAGATACACCAACTAAATTTGTGATTTTGCTGCAAATGAACTTAAGGGCCACAGCCCACAACTCATTTTGTATTTTCAGCCATTTAATATTGCAAAAAATACAAGAAAAATAGGAAAAATGGGAAAAAATAAGAGAAAATGGATTTTGAGTGCCGAAAATTAAGAAAAAATAAGATTCATGTTTGTGGATGTATGGGGGGGTTCAAGTATGAGGTTTAGCCTTAGTTCGGCCCTACCTTTATGTTTTAGTGAGTTTTTATTGCTTTTCATACAATAAAAATATGGAAAATGAACCCTAAACCTATGCACCATGCACAACCTAAACGGATGAGGGGGTAGAGTGTATGAAAAGGTGTTTAAATGCTGAATGGAATGATGAAAAGCTTTCTGGTTTTTATGCATACCATTTAGGTTAGTCGATAATTAAATATTAAGAACCTAGTAGCACGAGGGTTTCTCGGTGCTAGGTTCATGCAACGCCGCATACGAGCGATAGTTAAAATCATTGAAAGAATGCTTTTGCACTAATCACAATGCTGATTTTACTTTGTTTGAGCACATGGACATTCACAATTTGCATAAATCATGAATAAATGATAAAAGGTATCAGACAATACCTCCTGGATGCATGGCAATTGTTTTCTAGAGGAACATGACCAACGTTAAGTGAGTAAGGTTGTCCAAGCTGTGGGTTAGGCGTTGGGTCTAAGGGGAAAGTAAAGTGAGGAAAATGGTACATTCCTGGATACGATCAATTGGTACCTTGAGAGAACTATGTGTGATGTTGTGTTATATATGTTTAGCGATGCATCAAGGGGCCAATCCCCAAGGTGTAGGAGAGTCGCCGTGAGGTAGCGGCAGTCAGCCGTGGGAGGACCTCCTATGTTTGTACTTCGTGCTATTTGGCAATGTGCTAGGGACTCCCTCTGAGGAGTGTTAATTGGGTTAGAGTTGGACTACGAGACATGATACAAACGCAAGCTGTTTAGGAAGGCAATGTATGATGTATGTGTCATCCACGCTCCTGGCCCCGCGAGGCCGTGGGGTTGTTGAGCACATGATAGAGATCCGGCTAGTGCATGAGCCAGTGCAGGCCCGTTTCAGGTCCCATCAAAAATATATTGTGCTATACTTACACACCAAATCTCACAGCAATATGAGATTTTTTCTTTCCACCTTGCTTCTAGTGCCTTCATAGACACTATCCAAGTAAACGAGTGAAATAATGTGGGAGCTTCTTCCCCATTGCTTGGTTGCTCAAATCTTTACTTATTCTCCTTCACTTTAGCCTTTAAAACTAGCCTCTCTCAAGAGCGTCACTCTGATACAAGGTTATGAATCCCGTGGTGGGGACTTTCTTGAGCTGCTACACCAAACACTTCTTTCACACAAAATATATTGTACACAAAGTATAGATAAGATATAACATAAAGGAAAGTGGCCTACTAAGTCAAATAGTGTATAGCTAACTATACTAATTGACTGGCACTATAACTATGCCAATTGTAGGTAGGTGCAACAAACCATAATAAGTGATAAGCTAGTGGCTATGTGAGGATCATAATAACCACTGATGTGCTAAGTGCAGATGTGTGGACCCATCTAACTAAGTGTTCCATCATCAATATCTGTACATGTTGAGCTTGCCATCTCAACAAGACCCGATCTTGTTCATAAGAGGCTCTAACTAATTTTGAAATACAAACCGCATGGAGACCATTCTCTATCAGTATTACTTTGGGGGATTTGCTAAATTTAGTCCAAACATTCAAGGAACATATTTTGAAAATGATTCAACCATATTGGCTTATACTATTGGAAAAGGAAGTGGTAGCCTAGACTACAACTACATTGGAGGGGGAAGTTTTCAAGGTGCAATAGAGAAGAGGAGCTAGTTCCACTAGGACCATTCTTGTCTGGTTCTCTATTCTAGTAATTTATCTTTGATTCAAGGATTGAGTACTGAACAATGTTTTGATTTTGACAATGGCTCGACAGTCAATATTATCACAATTGAAACTTGATAGGATTTTGGGGTGATGAATTGCAAACCAAGTCCCTTTTTTATCTACATGGAAAATCAACAAAGAGTATGCCCTCTTGGAATTATCCATTCAGTCTTGATGGAAGTAGCAAGTGTTCCATTTCTAATTTCTTTAGTGGTACTAAATGTGGAGTATGCAGGTAAGGATTACTGCCTCTTTCTTAGATGACCCAATGCAAGTTAGAGGCATGTATGGCTAATCCACCTCCTGCCATCATTATTCATTTCCTCTTTAGCTCCCAATCTATTATTGCTACTTTTAGGCCACCAATTGAGGTTGTCTTGTGCATGTGCCTAATCTGCTTTGAAGAAATGCAAGTGAAGGCATGTGTGGAGATGTGAGAAAATTTGTGATTGTTCTCAAATCCTATGGCATCATAGGTTCTCTAGAAATGTCCCTAAGAAATCATTATAAAGCCACAAAGGAAGTATTTGAAAGAAGTTTCAAGGTGGGAAACACATATCTATCCTGAGTGTGGCTCACTTGTGGAATCTCAATAGTCATTTGACCATTTACCATCTCAAATTGTAGTTTCAAAATTGCTCTAATCACAAGACATGTAGAGATGAAATTTGAGAAGAAGCGTTGAATCTGATCCAAAAACTATAGATAGAGTGTTCTCCAATATATGTCGATTCTCTTGTTTGTAGTTTGAAAATATGTGGCATAATGGGAGATTTAGCAATTAATGAAGATTTACATGTGCTGATGTAGTAATATTAATATTAGACAGGGAGACTTATTCAGGGTCTAGCCTTCATGCATGGTAGGTGTGGTACATGTTTACTTTCCAAAGCACAAGAAACCTTTCACAAGCTTCCTTGCAGTGCATGATACAATATCATGGAATGCATTTATCAAAGGATACATGGAGAATGGATTTCTTTAAAAGGCCTTGAATAACTACCAACACATGCAACTAGAGGTCATTCCTCTAGTTGTAATTATATTCATTTGTATGAAAAGCCTATAGCTTGTTGAAAGCATTGGATACAATTTGTCAAATGCATTCCAAGTCAAAAAAGAGGATTTGAAATAGATACTTTTATGGACAACACATTGGTGGAAATGTATTTCAAATGTGGAATGTTTTCAAAAATAAAAAATGTATTTGAGGAGAAGCTTCTTGCAAAGGCTCTAGTATTGTGAAATGCAAATCTTAATAGAGTACATGAAAAATCATGAGGGAAACATGGTTGTAAAACATTTTAAGGACATGGAAAGGAAGGATGTAAACCTATTTCCTACTACCTTCACATGTCTCTTTGTTGAATATACACATGTCATTTTGTTCATCAAGGGCAAGTTTCATTTAAATTGATGAGGGAGAAGAAAAGCATTGGGGTGACATTGAATCATGTTACTTGTGTTATTGTTCTTCTTATAGGATCAAGAGAAATTCTTATAGTGGAGAAATTGGTTGAAGTCATGCAACATCTTTCCCCAAAAGAAACTCTAAGGAATTTTCTTGCTAGATCTAAACATGGGAGCATTCAATGAGATTCCAACATGAGATTTGATCTCTTGGTTTGCCCTGTTGAGCTGGACTCTATTAAGCCATAATGGGGTACATTGTTGTTTGGATGCATTATTGGTAGGATATACTCTTGAACTACATTGTTGGTTGGATGCACTTGTTGAAGTATTTAAGAAGGGGGACATTCATAATATTGTATTAGGCAATGCATCGGTTGGTGTGCTTGCAAAAATTCATAAAGTGCTTCATGAGCTCCAAATATGAGATTTAGTCTACATGATTGTGTTGGAAATATTGAGCACAATCATGATTGTAAAGCTTTGAAATGCTTTTAGCACATGCAAAGAAGAGGACCTCTCCCTTTTAAAAGCTTTCTGCAACATAGGAGCAATTGAGAAGGGAGAAGAGATGGATGGATGCTAAGAAAATTAGAAGGGAGAAGAGATGCGTACTAAGCTCTAAAAGCCAAGTGCAAGTTTCACATCAAGGATGGAGAAAACCATTGAACACTATGAAAAGCTATCTAATTTCCACCATTATGAAAATAGACTTCTTGTGGGAAGCTTGGATTTCCCTCTTTTGGGTGGTTCCTATATGCGGTTTAGTGGTTTCATGCTTGCATGTTTTTAAGGAGTTGGATGTTGCACAATGTGCATTGTGAATGTCAGATGTGACGTTCTTTGCAAATGACAATTTGTATGGTGGGGGACAATACAATTGAAAATTCAAGGCTTTCTTTGGGAGGAAATCTTGATAACTAGAGTTGAGGAGGAGGGGAAGAATAAGCATTCGAGATGAGGGGGAGTAAAAAATGAATAGTGTATTTCAAAGAGATGGGGTCATTACATCCTCTTTCCATTAGAGAAATCAAGATATCCTCATCTTGAGAGAAACTCGAGATAGTCTCTCTATACCATGTCTACATCCTTGAAAGTCTAGGGAGTTCTCTTGGGATTAGCATACGCCTTTTGATGGTCCTATGTAGCTTTGATGTCTTTGTGGATTGCTTTGTTCTGCTCCTTGATCTTATTGAGCATTCTCTTGGATGCTTCAACCCTTAAGGTTGGATTAAAGAAATTGAAAGGAGACAAGTAAACTTGCTTGTAGAATGCCTAAAAAGGTGATATGTGCTCTAATAAATCCATACTAAACTTGTTCTTGACATGTGTATAAATAATGTTTGGAAATGGTTTTTAGGTCATTTTGAGTGTCTTAACAAATTTTGGTGATGGCAAATTTTTTGTCAAAATTTTTCTAATAACAGAGGGATAAGTCCCATGTTTGAGCTTGATTTGTGATCAAACCGAATAGAATTTGGCCAAAGTTCCTCTCAAAAAGTTTGAAGAGAGGATCAAGGAGAATATTTTATCATGTCACAGGCTTGGTCAAATTCCTCACTATTTTGATTGTGATTTTGACTATGATTGTGATTGTGAATAAGAGTGAGAGTGAGATTTGGGATCCTTTTCATGTACATGACATAAGTTTGGTGTGGTCAGGAGGTTTGAGCTCCATATTGGATTGCATATTTAGATTGTGCTATTGATTTATTGCCCTATGTCTCCATCATATCATAATATGAATTTCTATTTCACTCTTTACTCTATGATTCTCTATCATGAAATGTATTGATTCTTATGTCATTGAGAGTTTAACTAGGTGTACTTCAAAAGGAGTCATACCAATGCTCTATTGGGATGAAGCGTTATAGGCAAATCCTACCAAGGGTAAATATTCAATCTATCTCTTGAGCTCCGTGCTATAATAGGCTATTGGAATGTATTTGAGTAATTGGTTGGATCTTTTAGACTACCCATTAGTACAAAGATGATAGGCGGTATTAAAATAGAGATTTGCACGTTAATGGCTTTTAAGAGACAATTTCAAAATTAAATAAACAATCTTTTCATGATTTCTTTCTACTAGTGTCGTGTTGCATTGCTAAGAAACAATATTGGGCTAACATGTGCTATTGAACCCCTTAAAAATTACATGAACCATGGCCTTTATGCTAAGATATGCAAAGAATATCCCCCTATCGTTTACATTTTGCTTGCTTGCACAAATCTATAGAGATTTCATGACAATTCTCCATAGAAACAAGCTCTTAACACACACTTTAACATATAAAGGGAGATAAACTAAGGTGAACCCTCATGTTTTATATCCATTATACAATCACAATCATTCTTCTAAATTTTTATACTTTTTAAAGTCCTTAAACTAAATTTTCTCTATTTTTTTTTCAAAATCATATTTTTGGTATTATTTTATATATGTAAAATGCTATTTTTAAAATTTTTTGAACTAAGAAATTAACTTGGAATGTGGTCCATCATTACATTTAATATCATTCCATATGAACATCGTATAATTATCCAAAACCAAGAAAAATATCATTTTTCCATTAAATCTTATATTTTGAGTTTTGTGATTTTATTATTTATTAATATGGTGAATGAAAATGATTGCATTTTTTTAATTATAGACATTAGCAAACATATTTTAACCATTTCCAATAATCTTTTCATCATATGCACTAAAGATTCATAATAAAAATTAAATAAAAGCTGCTTAGTCTGAAATCCACATATGTATGTCTCATATTTCAAAAAAGTGGAGTTGTTGATGCTATTTTCGAATTGCTTATGCATCCAAATCACCCAATCTATATGCCATTATGCTTTTGAACCATCATCCATCCTCGATTCATCAAATCATCCCCCTCTTTCTCTCTCATATGCAACCATATGAACAAGGAACAATGAGGAGAGAGAAATATTGAAATTGGATCTTTTAATGTATTACATTATTTTTCTCACAGTCTGGACCATCGAAGAGCGAAGAGATTTGAGAACTCATGCCTTGGAGAAGGAGAAGGATGGCAACAATAGGTGTAAAAATGATTTTTTTAATGAGAAGGAAGGGGCATTGCAAAAAACGTGTCCCTCTCTCTCGTGTGATTTTTGGAGCTTCTTGCTCTTTCAAACATGCTTAACCGCTAACCATTAAATTGTCTAGTTCAAATTTCCATGTTTACACTTGACCGTAAGTGGTTTCAACCACGGGATAGGGGACTCAACTTGTTAAATCCATGAACTAATCTACACAATCAGAAACTATAAAGACATCAAGCTACTAGAAATAGGATACACAACAAAGCATAAACATAGCTCTCACCCTACCCCTGACTAGATTAAAGCATGAAGTCCACGAGGGATAGACTTACTATAGTTTGACAAAGTTCCAAAGCTAGTTAACCAACTGCTCCAACACAAAATAGCTAAAAAGAACTATCAAAGGAGTCATCCTAAGTGGTGGTCTGACCTACCTATCTAGCCTAGGACAACTGGACCATGAACTCTTACTAGGAGAGGAATCCTATAGCCTGGTCTATAAAAGGTCGCATATTTTCTCTTCTACCACACTTTTCGTCAGTATTTTATACTTGAGCGTGTAAAAGGAGGGAGTTGAGTGTATTGTGGCCCAAGGAGAACATGGCATTGGCCTCAAGTCCTGTCTTGTTGCCCAAGATTCTACCAAGCTCTAGTGAGGCAACACTAAATCATTTTCCTTCTTTTTCTCACTTTTATTTTTTCTCCAACATTCATTAGCTATTTTTTAGACCAATAACTAGTGAGTATCACCATGTCTGGATGGATTCAATCCCATAAGCAAGGCCTTGTATTTTGCCATGTTATTCATAAAACCAGTACCTAAATACACTCCCACTTTTAAAACCATCAATAACAAGGGTCATAACACTCATATGCTTAGCACGTCCTCAAGAAGATCCGTTAAAATATAATGTATAAACCAAGGCTTCATTGATGTAACTTGCCATGGCAATCAACCTACTGATACTTGTGATAGTCAAAATCTAATTGAGAGAGGGGGTGTAAAATAGGTATAACCCTTCTTCCTCACCAAACTCAATAGGGATGCTAGTAAAAACTCTATGATAGTGGTGGCAATAGACTTCAATATCCCACATAAAAGACCTATCTTGCCACTCAGTAATGTGATAACCCTTACTCCACCATATTACTTTGCCTTGGTGGTAACACTACTCTAAATATGGATGCTCAATATAAGGAATGATTTTCCCCATCCATTAGTATTAGTAGTCTCTACAAGTTTAAGCTAGATCTTGAAGGACTTATAAACGCACCAAGTCCAACGTCAACCCTTATACATAATAGGGATTCATTTTATTGAAATTTACTTTAGCTTTAAACTCTACCCCTTGCAAATCCACTAAATGGGCTATAGAGCAATTATTTCCTATTACAAAAAATCTTATAAGGATCATCCCATTTGGGTTCCAACTTGTCTAGGAATAGCTTATGGCAAGCTCATAATATAGGACCAATTGACCCTTAGCAAATTCATAATTCTTGGCTTGTAGATCATGAAGCATTTTTATCCGCTTCTTCCCTACTTCCTGATGTAATAAAGCTTGCAACCGAATCTGATCAAGATGTGCAAGGGAAGTGAACCTTTCTTACATGCTACTTCTTCTCCCAAAGAATGGTTTAGAGCAAACCTTACTATAGGTAGCTTAATCTCCAATGGTAAAATAAACTCTTTCCCATATACTGATTTAAAATAATTGTGGCACTGCTCTCTTGAATGTCGTATTATAAGCCCAAACAACCACATACAACTTCTCATCCCAATCATGCTTGTCTTTAGATACAATCTTGGATAAAATTCCCACAAGCTACTTATTAATGATCTTGGATAAAATTCCCACAAGCTACTTATTAATGATCTCTATTGATCCATTTTTCTTGGGGATTGTAAGGCATGATGTTCTTATTATGTTTAATCTTCAAAGCTTCTGTCAAATCCTCAATCACTTTATTTTAAAAATGTATCCCATGGTTAGATACAAGCTCATTAGGTGGATCAAAACGGGAAACAATTTGCTCCAAAATAAAATTAGCCATTTCCTTGACATTATCCTTCATCCTAGTACGGGATTTGAACCACTTCATGAAATAGTCTATCACCACAATGATATAACACTTTCATTTAGTTGGTGAAGGATGCATAGGTCCAAGAAATCAATGACCCACTTCTCAAATGGTAGTATAGAAATAATAGGAGTTAGTGGGCACTTTCTATTCTCCCTATTGTCATGTCTTTGGCATATATAACATCTCTTGACATATGCAAATGCATCCTAGAAAATGGACAGCCACCAATATTCATCTCTTAAAGCTTTCTATGTAGTCAACTGTCTACTAAAGCGCCCTTCATAAGTGGATTCATGACACTCTTTCAAGATAAATGGAATCTCATCAGGCGTGATACATCAGAAATAAATATCATCGACCCTTATCGATATAGTGTTCCTATAATCAAGGCAAATTTCAAGGCTTGTTGTCTAATTTTTCTCTTTTCAATATTTGATAAAGTAGCCCTAGCCTCTCCTGTGGATAAATAGTCTGTTATGGCAACATGCCAACATGGAATGGCCTCTGTATAAATTTTGAATAGATCCTAAAAGTCTCTTTCTTAAGCCAAGGCTTCCTTTGGCTCCTTGAAATCCATAAGACATTTAATAATTCCCTCGAGGTCACTTCATTGAGCCAGGGCTTCCTTTCGACTCCCCAAAATCCACAAGACATTCAAAGATTCCCTATAACTCAGGTGGCTTACTCCTAATTTCATAATCAAAATCCTATAAAGTAATCAACCACTTTGCTACATGGTCAAGCAGCTATAACTTATTCAACAATAGCGTGAGCCCCTCTACCTTCGTATAAAATACTATCTATTTATACAAGATGTAGTGCTTGAATTTCTTCATTGCAAAGACCATTCTAAGGCATGGTTTCTCCATGTAGATATAATTAATCTCAAGCACCCCCAATTTGCATGACTAACAAATGCAATCAAATAGTACCACTCCTCCTTCAAAATCTGGGCTAAACAGCAACTAATACTATATATTGTAGCTGCTAAAGATATATAAAATATCTCACCCCTTTTAGGTACTTTCAAGAGAGTTTCAAGACTGGAGCTTTTGCCAATTCCTGCTTCACATCCTCAAAGGATACTTCGCATGGATCACTCCAAACAAACAAATAGTTAAAGGATAATAAATTTGTCAATGATGGCAATGTCCTCCTAGCCAGTGCATTAATCAATCATCGATAATATTTGATTGACGGCAGAAAGCTATGTACTTCTTTAGGAGTAGATGGCGGACTCATAGCGATGATAACCTTTATCTTTTTAGGATCGATCATAATACTAGTAGAGCTAACCACATGGCAAAACATCAATCCATAGGGCACTCCAAAGATGCATTTCCTTGGATTGAGAGCAATACAAAACTACTTGCACCGCTTGAAATATTTTTTTAAAATGATCAAATGTCTCTCCCTTGTGGTGGCTGTCCCCAAGTCATTAATAAAGACTTCCAACTCCTCTAGGAAAATATCACCAAAATTTTTATCAGCCATACATTGCTAAGACCTTGGTGTATTGCACAATCCAAAAGCTATAACATGGTATGCAAAGGTACCAAATACAATTATAAATATCATTTTCAATTTATCTTCCTATGCAATAGCCACCAACAAAGAAATCCATAAAGGAATAGATATCCCTACATGCTAATTGATTTAGAATTTGATCAATACATGGTAGAAAATAGTAATCTTTGACTATCTATTTATTGAGCTCCCTAAAATATACCCAAAGTTGGATTTGTTTTTTTTTTAATATAGCTACTGGCAAACACCACTTCGTGTGTTGTACAAGAAATATCAAGCGAGCCTTATGCAATATTTGTAACTCCTCAAATAGTCTATCTCTTAGCTCAAAAGGCATACGCCTCACTTTCTGTCGAATAGGACGGCCACCTTCCTTCAAGACAATAGTATGAATAGCTAGACTAGGAGGAATACCCCTTAGCTCATCATAGCTCTAGGAAAAAGCATTCTACATTAGCAATAGTCATGTGGACTTTGGTAATGCAACCTTCCGGTTATCTTAAACTGCCATTAGCCATCCATAGAATTTGGAGGCATCCTTTTGGATTTCGAGTCCCAGCCTTTCCATCAGTTCTGAGCTCATAATGTTGATGGGGGATCCCCTATCCACAATGGCATGATCCACTAATATGCCATCAATATATGCTACCATTCTTGGACAATGATTTTCAGTATGTTCAAACCCATCACGTCCCACATGGGCTATTCCCAAGGGTTTGATGATATACCCGGTGCAAAGGATCTTCTTAAACTCTTTACGTACTCCTAGAGATAACTTGATTAGTTATAGGAGATTCATATTAGACTTTACCTCACAAAGAGAATTGGCTAAGTCAAATTCATGATAATAGCAATGATTCTTTTTTCCTACCAAACTATTATTTCCCTTGGTTGCTGAATGGGCTTAGGTTCCTCTTTCTTGGCTTTTATCTTCTTCTTTGCCCACTCGTGATTGGAGTCAACTTTGCCATTAGTAGCTTTTAGAGGATCAACTTTCACATTAGGGTTAAGGACTTGCATCCCCTTATCATCCTATTTAGGGTTTGCCTCAATAGGTTTTATATTATCCTACTACCTTTTTTAACTTTCTGTCCTCTTGTAATGGCTCGTAAATTGGAAGCCTCAATGGTATTGACATGCATAACTTTGATAAGACTGACACCACTACTACTAGGCAACTCTTCTACCATATCTTTTTCTCTTTGTAATATTTGCTTTGGTCCCTCATCCTATTAAAGGTTATTTCCTTATGATTGATGATTAATTGGACCTTGCTACTTACTCCCTTGCTGAAGAGAGCTGATCTTACTCTAGTAAGTACTAGCTAGATGACTGGATTTTCCACATATGTCGTGTTTGACATTACGGTAATCCCTTGAAAAATGCTGGCCACCACACCACATACAACTAAATTTTGATGGACCACCCTCTTAAAGACATCAACTTCCGATCAAGTTTTGCTGGTTCTTTAGAAAAATCACATCTACAACCATTTGTTTGTACTATTCCATTATCATATTGGTATAATGCTTCATCATGTCCTTGAGTTCACCAAGAACATTTGATGCAATAGAATCATAATTGTGATCATCTACTTATCGTTCAACTGGCCTAACCATCTAATTAGGGATCAATCGTTCATTAATTGGCATGACATTAGGCTTCGTCATTTGGCTTTCATTATTTAGTGGAACCATCTGGTTAGTCGTTGGCATAGCAACAGTATGAGGAGTCGACAGCATGTGCACATTTTGCATTATGCTTCCTCTTCCATTCAAATTGGTCATAGGTATACTAGTTGCATCTTGACTTCTATTGGGTTAATGCCAAATGATTTCCAAGATCTAGACTCAAATTTAATTTTACCCTAGATGTGTAGGCCGCTTCTAAGCAAGACTCTACCTTTTCTTCTCATGTAATAATAGTATCTATATCAGCAAGAGCAACACTACTCAACTGCACTTGGATATTGAAGTCTAATCCATATAAAAAGTAGTGTAGTTGGGCAGCAACTGGAATAGGAATAGAAGTTTGCAATTTATGAAACACCACTTTTAGTTTATTGGCATAAGCTTGAGCATTCTCATGAGGAACTTAATGTGTTGCATTCAAAACACGCAGCTAATATTGACCACCTCTTATGGGCAAACTCTCTTTGAAATGCTGCGAATAATAAATCAATCATGGTTATTGTTTAGGTTTCCAAGCCATGATACCACATTGCAGCTCTTCCTTTTAGAGTCATATTGAAAAATATAATGGGATGTCCTTCATCCTAAATTCAACAATTGAACATTAATTTCTGGAACTCACTAATGTGGAGCTCCGTATCTTCCTCTACTAACCCATTAAAAATGGGTAGAGGGAAATCTATGGTTGGAAAATCTGGTGTTCTTGCAAGTATTGTAATGGGTTGCACCATCATGACAACTAGGTTTGCTTTAAAGATCTGGATCAATGGGGTTACACTCCCACCTTGAAGTAGATTGACTTTTCAAGGAAAGGGGAACACTAGAGCTTCCTTTCCCCTTGACAAACGAATAAGGATATTAATTGTGTCAATAAGACCTCTGTTTCTTAAGAATATCAAACTACTATGCTTAGGAGCACTTAGAAGAATATCTTCTAATGATCTCAGCTCACTATTTAGCCCTTTCGTCTCTTTCTTGAGGTTGAATTTTGACTTGACGATGTCTATCAGGAAATAATGGATATATTTCAATGCTTTTTGGCATAAATTGACTGATTGGTCTCTAATTAACCAAGATTCAAAAATCACTACTTATTAGCGGGTCTCGACAAATGCACCACTTGTTAGGACCTAGAACGGGCCCGTCGACACTAGCTCTAGGGCTCTAGCTGGGCCTCCTATGCTCACCAATCCACCCTTACGGCCTTGCGGCCAGGAGGGTCTAGAGGTTATACACCACTCTAAATAAATCATGTGTTTGTATCAATTTATAGTCCAATGATTTTGCCCACCCCAACTCCAATAGAGAGAGTATCCCACACATTTAGATGGCTAGCACCTCACATTACATACATAAAAATATCCCCCCATTAGAGTGTTGTGGCTCCTACGGCTCTCCTAGAACTCAAGGATTGGGCCCTAGGGTGAACCATCTCTAACATCAAACATAAGCGTGATAGAGTCCTCTAATAATATAAGCGTAATGATCTAGAAGATTGTATATATTTCTCACTTGATACATTTCCCAAGATATCGTATTACCCTATAGCAAAGGGGAATCTTACACTCTCAATGTTGGTTGTCACTTAGACATATAAATGCAATACATCTAGGAATTTATCTTTTGATACCAAATTTAGATTGCATATGCAAAGTCTATGATACTTTATGCTCAAATAACTTAACTAAAAAAATCCACCAATGTGAAGTGCACAAATAATCTTTTCATGATTTCTTTCTATTAGCATCGTGTTGCATTGCCTAAGGAACATCACCGAGCTAACATGTGCTACTGAACCCCTTAAAACTCATATGAATCATGGTCTGTATGCTAAGATATGTAAAGAAATAAGAAACTTAATCAAGTATCTTTCCATTTCAGTCCCACACCCCCAACCATTTACATTGTGCTTGCTTGTGCAAATGTAGAAAGATTTCAAAGCAATTTTCATAGAAATAAGCTCTAAATACGCACTTTAACATATAAATGGCGGTAAACTAAGGTAAACCCCCATGCTTTACCTTCATTACACTATCACAAACATTTTTTTATTTTTTGTACTTTTTAACACCCTTAAACTAAAACTTCTCTATTTTCTTCGTCCCAAAATTTATTTTTGATATTTTTTATTTTATTTATGTAAAACACTATATTTTATTATTTTCTTCATCTAAGAAATTAATTTGGAATGTGGTCCATCATCACATTCAATATCATTCTATATGAATATCACATGATTATCGATCCCAAGAAAAACATGATTTTTCCATCCAATCCCATGTTTTAGATTTTGCGATTTATTATTTTTAATATGCATGAAGGAAATGATTGCATTTTTGAAATTATAGACATCAACAAACATATTTCAACCATTTTCAATCATTCTTTTTATCATATGCACTAAAGATTCTCGATAAAAATAAAATAAAAGTTGCTTACTCTAAAAGCTACATATGTATGCTCGTATTTCAAAAAAATGGAGCCACTAATACTATTTTCTAGTCATTGACGTATCCAAATGACCCAATCTATGTGCCATTACACTCTCCAATCATCGTCCATCCTCAATTCATCGAATCAGCCTCATGTATCACTCTCATACACAACCATATGAATAAGGAACAAAGAGGAGAGAGAATTAAGAGAGAGAGAGAGAGAGAGAGAGAAAATTGGATCTTTTCATTTATTGCATCATTTTTCTCGTGGTTTGGAGTGTTAGAGAGTAATAAATTCAAGAACTTATGCTCCAGAGATGGAGAAGGATGGCAACATATGCAAAAATGAATTTTTAATGAGTAAGGGACACGACCCCCATCCCCCCCAGTGTGATTTTTGGAGCTTCTTGCTCTTTTAAACATGCTCAACCACTAACCATTAAATTATCTCGTTCAAATTTCCATGTTAACACTTGATTGTAAGCGGTTTCGAGCAGCCACGAACGGAGGGGAAAATAGCCTTGGAATCGCAATTCGACTAGACAGGCGGCTTTCTAGCATTGAAATCTATCACCTTGGCCTCCTCACATGCTTTTAGGCTTCTGGATCCAATAGCGGCTTCATAATGCCAAACCTTGCCACCATTAAATGGGGGGTCAAACGAACTCCGATTGACGAAGAGACACTTGCATTGGATTCCTGTCATCAAAATGCATCTAGGAAAACTCACTCCTTGATCCGTGATCATTCCATTTTTTACCAAAAATACCTCTTTTACGGGTCTCATGCCACCTTTGTAGTTTGAAATTGGCTTTACATCATTTCATTTTTCACCAAAGCAATCTCTTTTATTAGTCTATTACCACCTTTGTGCTTTAAGATCGACTTCAAAATTAGCTCTCAATATTAGGTGGGAAGCTTGGATTTCCCTTTTTTGGGTGGTTCCTATGGGGTTCAGAGGCTCGTTCTTGCATGTTTTTGAGTTGGATGTTGTACTACATGCATTGTGAATGTCTGATGTAATGTTCTTTGCAAATGTCCATTTGTATGGTGGGGGACAATACAATTTCAAAGTCAAGGCTTGCTTTGGGAGGAAGACTTAATAACTAGAGCTGAGGAGGGGGAGAATAAGCATTCAAGATGAGGGGGAGTAAAAAATGGATTGTGTATTGTCAAAGAGATGGGGTCATTACATCGTCTTCTCTTTAGGGAAGTCTTTCCATTGGATAAGGTAATGGCAGAGAGTATGATTCTTAAGAGGGTTTTCCCCAATTTCTAAGATTCTATCATGCTAAAATTCCAAAATTCCCTAAGTTGGCATTACAATTTGTCCATCATCTAAGACGTGATTAGGGTCAGGAACATAAGGCTTTATAAGGCTTACATGAAATACATAAAAGCTTTGATATGAGGTAGAAGTTCTAATATGTATGCATTCCTACCAAGGATTTTGACAACCTTGTAGGGGCCACAATATCTTGGACTAAGTTTTTTGAATTTTCCAAGGAATTGGGAACTCTTCTTCGATCGGGACTCTTAGGAATACTGTGTCTCCATCCTTGAAGTCTAGGGAGTCCCGTTAGGATTAGTGTGGGCCTTTTGCTAGTCCTATGTAGCTATGACATCTTGGTAGATTGCTTTGTTCTACTCAATCTTATCAAGCATTTTCTTAGATGCTTCAACCCTTAAGGTTGGATTAGAGAAATTGAGAGGAGACAAGCAATCTTACCTATAGAATGCCTAAAAAGGTGTAATATGCCCTAATAACTTATTTCTAACATGTATATAAACAATGTTTGGAAATGGTTTTTGGCCATTTTTAGTGTCTTGACAAATTTCGGTGATGGCAAATTTTTTGTCAAAATTTTATTAACACGGGGATAAGTCCTATGTTTGAGCTTGATTTGTGGTCAAACTAGATAGAATTTGGCCAAAGTTTCTCTCATAGAGTTTGAGGGGATGATCAAGCAAAATATTTTATCATCTCATAGGCTTCATCAAATTCCTCACTGTTTTGGAGGTACGAGCCTTCGAAATGAAAAATAAAGTTTTTTCAACACAAGAAAACATGTCTTGCTAGTTACACTTTCTTTCCATTTTTGGTAGATTACATGTGAGTCGTGATTTGATAAGCTCACCTCAATTTTGATGCACGCTTTTCCCAAAAAACATATTGTTTATGAAAAAGCCTTTTATGGATGCATAAAACCATTTTGGATAGAAAACTGATCGAAACAATCTTCTTCTTTATCATCATCCAAAATTTTGAGATTGTGATTGTGATTTTGACTATGATTGTGATTGTGAAATGAGAGTGAGAGTAAGATTGGGATCCTTTTGATATACATGACATAAGCTTGGGGGTGGTCGAGAGATTCGAGCTCCATATCAGTTGGCTGTGGAAAAGGTGGCAACACCCAGCAGTCCAGAAAGTGGATTCATCAATTGACATCCCCAGGATCCAGTTCCGAAGCTGCCTCCCTTAGTACGCTATGTCCTGTGACTTTCTGCAGAGCGTTTGATAGTCCTCTAGTAGACGCCATGTCCTATCTAACACAACGTTCGATCTGATGGCTACCTCCCTGGGTATGCCTCTTCAACAACTGACGACGCGATCTTCATCGATAAACAATCGAGTGACGCGAGCTTTCATCCTACACTGATGGGGAAGTGAGTATGGTTGCCCTCTATAACTATCAACAGAGAGTGAGACAGAGGGTGGAGCGAGTGACCAGTCTTTTCCCTTCAAATCAAATGAGAGGTGAGAAGTGTGAATGCCGTGTTGCACGCACAGGATGGGCCTCTCAATGCACAAAGCACGATCTATTTCTGTGCACTTCACCATAAGGCTCCCTGGCCTTCCTTCTTGCACCGTGTGCCGGCACTGGGCGGGATGCACAGTTGCACCATCAAATGCGCGCAAGGCATACAACCTTTGCACAAGTGACCGTGAGGATTACATCAATGGGTTTCACGACATGGCTGCCCCTCTGTAACTTTCAACAGAGCGTGAGACAGAGGGTGGGCTGAGTGTGACTGGAGTTTCTTCAATCAATTACCAAGAGGTGAGGATTGAGGGACACTACGATCTTTGGAGCAAGGTATGTTCTCTTTTCCCTATGCACCCACGGGGTGGGGCTCTGCCATCAACAGAGGACACGTCACCCTGTTATGTACACTGCACTGTAAGGCTCCCTTGCCTTCCTCCTTGCACCTATGCCAGACGGGTTGGACGCACTGATGCACCATCAATTGTGCACCCTGGCGTACTCCTCTGCACCATTCTCCTTGTCAATTCCTAAACCGGGTGTGAGATATGGGCTTCAATCATTATTCATCGAGTGATGTCCGTAATGGGGTGAGTGACTGCTCTTTCATTTCATATGAGTGATTGTGAGTGAGTGTCATATCCCTCATCATCGATGAATTTCCTGCGAATCCTTCCACCAGCTACCTCCCTGGGTGCTACCGCGTAGTCCCTGCCACAAAGGATATGTGCTGTGAAGATACCTTGGTACCTCCTGCAGTCGACAACGACAGTGGACGTGCCATCGACAGTCAACCTTGATTCTCGACAACATGGGCCAAGTTTTTCTAACCCTATACTTTTTGTTGTCAGTGACGGTCATGTTTTAAGTGTGGGGACGTTAGCGGTTGGTCTATTGTGTGGTATTAGGTCCCTATTGCTCGGTCAACCCTATCCGTTAAGGTTTTAAGTGTGGGGACGCGTCCCTACGCGTCTACATTGCATACCCCTCTGCATTTGCCTTAACCTGATCATGCATGTACGTCATGACTTTCTTTTACCCTCCTGGGGTCCCTTCCCCACCCACCCATCCACTGTCACGCCTCCCTTGGGGCTGTTTCTCCTCCATTTCTCTTTCTCCCTTATTTTGTTGTGTTTCCATGTGAACGCACCCTACGTTCCCCCAAATTCCAATCTACACTTATAGCCCTGTTCCTCCCTTTGACTTGTCCAATTTTCCTTTTTCTCTACCCCTGTTTCGATACACGGTTTTTGAGTTATTAATTTTTGAGGGATTTTGCACAAATTAGACCGCTTCCCATGTGAACGCGTCTTGCTTGCTTCAAAACGGTGATTTGACGTCATAGCCCTGATAATCACTTTCTCCCTGCCATTTTTCATTTTTACTCTGTGTCATTTCGATGCACAGTTCGTCCAATATTAATTTTTGCGGTTTTTCCGGACCTTTTCGTGCATCTTTTTGATATTTTTCCATGAGAACTTGCCTTGTTTGCATCGGAATTCCAATTTGACTTGACACTCGTGTCCACCGTGACTTTCCCTACATTTTTCCTTTTTTCTCCCCTATTTCGACTTCCGTATTTTTAATTATTAATTTTGAAAAGTATTTTTTAGTGTCTTTTTGGTATTTTTGCATGTGAACGCCTCCTAACCCTATCAGAATTGCATTTTCCTGACAGCCCTGTGCAACCCCTTCCTCTGCACAGTTGTCGTTTTCGCTGCCCTCTGTTTCGACGAACCGATCTTCTGTTATTAATTTCCGACCGTATTTGCATGTGTCATTTTTACGTTTTTCCCATGTGAACGCGTCCTCTCACAGTCAAAACTGTGTTTTCATGTGATAGGGTTGTTGGGCGCGTTCTTCTGCACATTTTTCCTTCTTTTCGCCCTGCATTCCGGTGAGCGGATTTTCCAAAATTAATCCCCGTATGTGTTTTCAGGGCCGTTTTTCGTGTTTTTTGCATGTGCACACCCTTTATTTCCCCCAGAACCCAGGTTGACTTTTCCCCTATCTTCCCCCTGTTGTCTGGTACATTTTTTGTTTTTACGCTATTTCGTTTCGATGATCAGATTGTGAGATATTAATTTTTCTTTAATTTCACGTGTTACGTGCGACTTGTCTCGCGCGTGACCGCTCGCATTTGTGGTTTTATGCGTCTTGCCACGCCCGATCGCCTACGCGCCCTTGTGCCACCGTCTCGACGCCATTCCAATCCCACCATTGCAAAAAAAAAATTTACCCTGCCCCGCAAACGCAAGCGGGACCGGGGAGGGCACACCTTTCTTTTAATTCATTTCTTTATTATTTTAACACACTAACACCATCTTTATTTTTTTCCAACAAACAAAACCTTTAATTTTTTAAAAAAAACAAACACAAAATCCCATTTTACCCCCCTCCCGCGTCCGTTGAAACCACCTCCCCCCCTCCCTCTTCTCTCTCCTTCTTTCTCTCTCTTCTTCTTCTTCTTCTTGTCTTTTTCTCTCTCCCCATAACCCCCTCCCTCTCTCTCCCCTCCTTCTGATTCCCGCTCCCTTCTTCTCCTTCATCCTCCCTCCCTCCTCCTTCTCTCTCCTTCCTCCTCCCTCCATCACCCCCTTCCTTCTGCTTGTCCCCCTCCTTCTTCTCCCTTCCTCCCTCCCCTCCTCCTTCCCCCACCTCCTCCCTTTATCCTCCTCCTCCTCTTCCTTCTCCCTTCCTCCTCTCCCCCCTCCACCCTCCACCAGGGCATTGACCCCCCGCCCGCGCACATCACCGCCGCCACCTGGCCTCTGAACCCGCCACTTGGTCACCACCAGGCCCTCCTTGGCCGTTGCTGCCAAAACCACGTCGCCGCCACCGCCTGGGCATTGACGCCCGCCACCTGGTCGCTACCGGCTCCACTTGGCCGCCGCCCTGCCGCCTTCTTCCTCCTCCTCCACCTCTTCTTGCTCTCCTCCTCCTCTCCTTCTTTTGTCTCTCACTACCAACCCCCCCCCCCCCCAACCAAACCACCCTTCCCCCTAACCATAGTTCCCCCAATCCTCCTAACCACACCCACACCCCCCCACCTCCCCCTCCTAAGCCCCTTTTCCCACCCAACCCCCCCGCAGCGTAGAAACCACACCATTAATTTAAAAAACAACACAAACACCCGCACCCCCTTCTAGGCCCCCTGTCACACGCAGGGTGTGCACGTGGTGGCTGTTAGCATGTGGGCCTGCCACACCATTTCTGTGTGTTCGTGATCGTGATCGTGCTTTGTTTCATCGGTTGTTCACGCGCGAGGACGCACTTCTGCCTTGTCCGTGCGGTGGTGTGTTGCAGCCAGCCGTTCACACGCAGTCCTTATCAGCTGTTCATACGCAGCCGGGTACTGCCCTTTTAATTTAAAATCTCGAAAAACCTAAAAACACATTTAAAAATTTAAAATTTCATTAAAAATCAATTAAAAATAAAAAAATACATAAATTTTCCTTTAAAATTCCCAATATTTTTGCAAACAATTGATATATTCTTCCAAACTAAATATTAAAAAAAATTACCAAAAAATTTAGAAAATTGAACTTCTTTTCAAAAACATGTAAAAAAATGAAAAAACTTCCTTAAAATTTCATTAAAATGCCTAAATAATGTCAGTTTTTTTTTTGAAAATTCTACAAATTCTTTTGTACATTTTGCCAATATTTTCTCATTGAAAATGATTTGCTTAATTGGCAAAAGTATTAATTGGAGCCAAAAACCTAATTTTTTTAAAAAATCAATGAAAAAATCATTTTTAATCCCACAAATGAGCTGAAAAAAATGAATTAAATCCGATCACCTTCTTTACACTTGATGCTCATGATTGGTTTGCTGAAATTTCATGTCCACATCACTTTAAAGGAAAAAAACAAAAAAACAAACACATCAAAACACACTTTTTTTAATAAAAAAAGAAACAATACAACCAAACCAAACTTTAAAAAAAAACAAATACAACCCACAAAACCAAAAAATCATAATCTTAAATCCCAATCAGTCCAAACCCCCAACATCTCCATTTTTTTTCTTTGGTCACACGTCGCATTTTTTTTATTATTTCTTTTTGGTCAATGTGTTAGTTGTTTTTCTGTTTTCCTGTACGACAAGACGACTAGTCTTAGTTGGTCATTTGTCAGTTTTGTGGATTATTGGTGGATTGCATCTCTCCCTTTTCGAGGCCGTCTTCTCAGACTTTGCAGACGGACCCAGACATTGCCAGGTTTTTTCTCTTTTTCCCTCTCTCACATTGCACCATAACACACATTTAAATTGTAATTAAAATCAATCGACCAACATACACAAAATTAATAGACTGCACTTCATAACATTGTAATAAAATGCACCCAAACGTTAATTGTAAAAGGAACCCCGCCATTGCACGAGCACCTTTGCACCATAACCCACTTAATTTTTGTAAATTAAAACCCATTCACCAATGCACACATACACGCGTTACAGACACCTTTCACTTGTAATAAAATGAACCCCCCAAGTCACGCATGCATGCACTCAAGTGCCACAGATCATGTAATTATAACAATGAACTGCATTAGTAGAGACCCAGTCAAGTAAAGTCATGTCAAATCTGAGAGGGACTGGGCTACGTTTCCAACTCACCATGCATTAACGGATTAAACATTAATAATGAACTATGCTTAATTGATTATTTGAACAAAATGAGTCGTTAGTTTCACCCATCCACTTCACCGCACTGTAGGACCCTGAACGTTTACGAGGATTTGGTTTTCTTGGTCAAAGATGTCGATCATATTTGTTCATGTCTATTTTACTAGTCCGAGTCTGTGATTCTGTTTTGAGCCTAGTCAGTGTCTGGGTTACGATATGTGTGACACTTTTGTTTTATTTTGTGTGATTGATTACGGGGTTTTGGGTGCCTGTTTGTATTGCATATTCACCAAGCTTTCGGTTGCATATGTGCGTAGGTCATGTCGAATTTTTCGTAGGATGTGGTTTGCTTGGGGTGGTTTAGTCCAGTCAGTCTTGTCCTAAATCTTTCTCCTGTTGATGGTCTCAGTGGTGGTTTTGTTTGTGGGTTTTGCAGGTTTTCTCTTTTATTCCTGGTTTGTGAGTGTGGTTTTTGCTATATTCTGAATGGCATCATCTTCTTCTTCTCCCCCTCCGATTGTGGTACAGCATGTTTCCCTCGCAGTCCATGATTATTCTCTCCTTCTAGAGGCGGATTGCATCCGACGTGCAGGCCTCAAACCATTTGTTGCCCTTACATTGCCGTCGGTAGATGAGAAGCTTTGTTACTCCTTCTTGGCTTCTTATAAAAACCAGTCTGGCCTGGTTTGTAACCGTACCTTCTGCTCATCTACAGCTAGTATCCATGAAGCGTTGTGCTTGCCCCTTTCTGCTTCCTTTGTGCCCAACGGTAACCAGTTACTTACTGCTGAAGAGATAGTTACGCTCTTGAAGAAGGAAACTTCTACCCCCTTCTTCTCAATCAACTTATTAACAGTTCAGGGGTCTCTATTGCTCCTATCTCTTCTCTAGTATGGAAGCAGTTATGTCAATTCCTCCAGGACTGATTTATGACGAGTAAGTCAGTTTCTAAGTATCTTTCCAAGGAACTGTTCACAGCTTCTGTGAAGATCCTAGAGGGTGTTAAGTTCAACTGGACAAGCTTCTTACTATCCAAAATGGATCAACATTTCCAGCGTGTATGGAAGGGTCAGATCATTAATGTTTCCTATGGTGCTTTCTTACAGCACATTATCACTTTTGCACCTCCTCCTGGTGGTGTGCTAGTGCCTGATTCTGTTCCTTTATCGCCGCAGCCTCTACCATCAGTCCTTTTCCCTCCATCTATGCAACCAAATTTGGAAGATGAGGAGTCCCCTATTATATTTTCTCTCAAGAAACGCCTTCGTACAAAGGGTCCTTCCAGCCCTCTTGTACTTGCTTCCCTTGTACCCGCACCTATTCCTGTTGTGTCTGGTAGTGCCCTTCCTTCTTCCCTCTCCTATCCTAATTTATTTTCAGCCCAAAAGGAAGGACAAATTGATCAGCAGATGCCTTCATCCTTACATACTATATTATCTGGATCTATGCTTTCACAGCTAGTTTCAAATGTCCAGTCCACTCTCGAAACCTCCCTTACCTCTTGTCTTCAGACAATGTATACCAGTGTTTATACTTCCTTGCAAGACAAGGTGGATTCCTTGACTAGTCAGTTGACTAAGGCACTGGAGGATTTGTCTGTAGAAAGGGCTACACTCAGTGATATTCATACTCAAATGACTGCTGCCACATCCTTAATGGATTCCCAGAAGCCAACTATCCAAGAGTTAGAATCTAAGGTTGCTAAGTTGGAAGAGGAGAATGCATCCTTACACCTTGAGAAAAATTCTTCCCTTGAGAAAATGGTCACTTTGGCTTGTAAACTTGGTACTAGTGAAGGTCAGTTGCAGCACTCTCAAGCAACTGTAGAGTCCCAATAGAAAGTTATTGAAGAACTTAACCAAAAAGTGGTTGTTCTTTCTGTTCCTCCTCCAACTCCTATTGTCTCTTCAGTCATATCTTCCAAAGGAGAGCTTGATCAGTTGCACCATAAAGCTAAATTATGTGATGGGTTCTCCGCTAAAGTGGAATGCCTTCAGCAGAGGATGAACTATGTGCAAGAAGATTTTACCCACTGTACTGAATTGGTGTCACCTCCTCCATCCTTTTGGATCAAATATCATCAACAGAGGTTTTCCCTGTACATCTCCTTAAGCAATGTGGATTTGGAACCTCCAGAGGATGGGTGGTCAAATCTTTGGTCTGCGGGTCTCTTGAGAGTAGTCTTTGATAGATTTGTGGATGATTTGGTTTCCCATGAGGTTCAATTATTATCTTTCATGTATCTTGTCGGACATCTACAAATTCCTGATGAAGAGGACTTGAATGTTTATGTGGGGGATGTCATCTTACAAGCAGTCATGCATGTGCACTCAGTTGAGCTCCTGCTAGTAGATAGTTTGAAGTATTATCATGAGCAGACATCTTGGTGTAAGGGACATGCTTGGCATCCACCTTTGGAGGCTGATGCTTTGGAACCTTGTCTTCGGAGTGTTTTTCATAAATCTGATATCCAGCCATTACAATCTCAGTTGTTGAGCTTTATTGCTGATCATCCGTTATTTACTGATTCCTTTTTCCAGGACCTTAATTTCCGTTGTTCTATCTATCCTTTGGAACCTGGTGATCTCCTTTCTTATTCTCTTATGGCGTATCGTTTCCCTTTTTATATTTCCCTTCTTTCCTCAAGTCCTGATACCATTCCGCTTTTATCTTTTACCCCTTCTGGATTTCCTCATATCCATGTTTTTACTATCTGTCCTTTTATTGCTGATCCTACATCATCACCTACCCCTTCTGACCCTCCACCTTCTGTTCCTCCTATTCCTTCTATTTTCTCAATGGATTCCCTTCGTACCTTTTTGTTGAATTCTCCATCTTTGCCATCTTCCTTATCCCTTCATTTGCCTTCCTTTTATGATTTATCTTATCCTCCTTTACAATGTTCTCCTCTTATTCCATTGCCCCCTTCATCTGATTATATCAATCTTCCTCCCCAGTCAGTGCTGGATACTCCAGGATATGACAGTGACATACTCTGTCGAAGACAATGGACGCTACATGATTGTGTAACAGGACCTGGCCTCTCATTCTAGGGTCTTGGGATACATCTGCACCATGTTCGAACTCTTATTTTCATTTTGCCAAAGTGCATGTTACGTCTGAGGATACCACTGTTCTCCTTGCAGCTCATTTTTGTTGGTATCTTGCTTTCAGAGCTGAATACTCGAAAGAGTATCCCTCAGTTGCTCATCAATCCAAATGTAGACGTGACTATTGCTCAGATGGATGTTCTGTACTACTTTGCACAGGCCTTCCCTACCAGGTTCCTCATCTTACTGGAAAGGATGTGTTGCTTACAGTTCCTCCAAAATGTGCCTCAGCATTTTGTTGATGAGTGTAAAGCTTTGGAGCATTTAAAGCTTAGTATGAAGTTTAAGAAGAAATACCTTCATCCTACTTAGCAATGGAGCTTTTTCCTCATTGTATCATTCCTCCTTTATTAATGGAAATTTTCTTTTTGCTCTCCAATTTTTGGGGATCCATGCCATTCATACTATATTTGTATATGGGTATTTTTTGTATTGGGTGATGTTTTTTTCAATTGTGTGGAGCTGATGAAGATGAAGCTGTGAAGATTGATGCAGTTGGTTATCACATGGTTGCAGTTGCAGAATTGGATGCAGAACTCTTATATCCTTTAATAGTTTGAGTTATTTTGGTTTTATAATATTGGAATGGTTTTTTTTTTGTGTTATTGGTTTTCCTTTCATATGTATTTCAGATCCAGGTTATGAAGCTAATATGTTGGGGTCGTGATCAAAGTGGGTGATTTATGCTGAATTGAAGATTTTTTTTAGCAGATCATAGAGCTTTTATTCTTCCATTTTCTTAGATCGCGAGGACGCTTCCTTATTAAGTGTGGGGATATGTTGAGTGTGGAAATGATTGGTTTTTGGGCTAATTTTTTGTTGTTTTTGTTGCTGAATGGTTGTTTTTGGTGGTTGATTGTTTGAGTTTGAAGATGTTTTGAAGTGTTTGGAGTGGTTTGAGTATGTTTGAAAGGGTTTATGTTGGTTTTTGATGAAATATGTTGTTCTGAAGAGTTCTGTGATTCTCTCTGTATGGTTCTGTAAGGCTTGATTTTCTTCTGTTTTGGTTCTGTTTTGGTAGTAGAGATGGTTGAATGAATGTTTTGAGAGATGATTGAAGTGGTGTTAAAAGGTTTATGAGAGATTGAATTGTGTTTTTTTTTGTTTTTATGGGTTCTATTGATCTTCTATAAAGTTCTGTAGCTTCTGTGCTTCTGTAGCTCTGTAGTCCTGTTGCTCTGTTGTTCTGTGGTATGTTTTGTTTGTTTCTGTTGAGTGTTATGATGAATGTGTGGATATTTTGGGAAGTGTTTTTGTCTTAGGAAAGGATGAATGGAAGCTCTATCCAAGCTAATTGAAGTGAAGAAGTAACTGCTGAAGATTTACAGAAGATTTACAGAAGGTTACAGAAGACAGTGACAGAAGACAGATCTCACATGACACTATGAAGTCTCTGGTGCCCCTTCATATCAGACATACCCTTTGGGAGGTGTATCCACGACCTAATGAGGATTATTGTGAGTTATTATTGAGTTATTGTAGTGAGGATATGATGTAGTATTGAGAGCATACTATTGTGAGGGAGATCATATGCCAGAGATAGTCGATTCTATGTGAAACATTGTATCTTTCTATGAGGGAGAAGACTATGAAGACATTGAAGATGAATACTATGTGATTTCTTTCCATAAAAAGTTGTGTTCTCTTTGTCTATTAATGAAGAATATAAAGAATATGAAGAACATGATCAAGTTTGTTAAAGATAAAGCCATGGGAGATTGTTTCTATGGTGTTGTATGAAGAATTGTTGTTTTCTTTGTTTTGATGATCAAAAGAATGAAATAAAAGCTTGTTGATGATGACAAGATAGATTTTCTTGCAGTAGAAACCCTATTTCCTTGGTGTCTCTCTTGGGGCTCCATTAGGAAATGCATTACATGGGGACATTTTAAGCTTATAGATGTATTTGTATGGCAATGTATGCTTTTCCTTAGGCAAAGAAATCAACTCCCAAAAGTAGCATTCTTAACCAAAGAGTCTATATTTGATTGCATAGCCTTCTTCCACTTATGACTATCATGCTTGGTTATAGCATTAGCATAACATGAAGGCTCTTCGTAATCTCTCATTGGGATATAATCAAGAGATAGAGTGTACCCCTTTGTGGCCTAAAGAATCTTGTAGATTGTCTCAACTCAACCTTAGCATCTCATTGTCCTAATCGTGTATCCTATTATATATGAGGCTACCCACATGATTGTGATATATCTACCTCAACATTTCTTGGCTATCCAAGCCCTATATCATCTAGGATATGTCGTATATATTTCTCATATGGTGACGATCCATATGCTTGTAATACTATGTTACATATCTCAACTGACTTTATGGGTTGTTTATATATATTCTACTCATTAAGGATAACATTGTGCCTATGAACTATCATATTAGCTTTAGGATTCAAAGATGATATCCCATCTCACCTGAATTTTCATGTCCAAGAGAAATGCACTTCCTGGTCTTAGGATATATCTTGTTTTGCTTGTCTTTTGAGATATGCAAATAAGCCTCATAGCCAAACACCCATAAGTGATCATATGAGGGTTTGTTTCTATATCACACATGTTTAGAAACCTTGTCATTCAGTAGCTTGGTAGGTGATTGATTAATAAAGCAAGTAACTCTCTTAATAGCTTTAGACCAAAAATAATAAGTGAGACCCACATTAGACTACATACTCTAAACTCTTTCTAGTGTAGTCCTATTCATATTTTCAATATGGTCCTCTTCATATTTTGAGCCACTCCATTTTGAGTTGGTTTTTTAGGAAAAGTCAATTCCATCTTGATACCACACATCTCACAAAAGTTTTGGAATACATGAGTATACTCTCCACCATTGTTAATTCTTAAGCATTTAAGGTTCATGCCTCATTGATTTTCTATATAAGCTAAGAACTAGGTTCTAGGTAGTTGAATTAGCTTTTCTAGAAAGACATCATCAAAATATTTGATCCATGAATATAGCATGCCTTTCATGGTCTTCTCGCCCTTTTCTATGTTGGGTCATATAGATTGGTTACACCTTAGCCTATTCTAAAGTTGATCTAGACTTTGGTCCTTCTAGATTTCCCTTGTCGCTTCATAATGTTATACTCCAAGTCCTAGAAGATAACTTCCTCTTTGGCATATACAATTTGTCTTATTCCTCTTGAGCCATTGCATATCCAAGATGCAACCATAATACCCTAATGGTAAGATTCAAAATTCAACTTTGGTTATCTATTGTTTAGACTTCAAGCTCTTTCACATTTGGAGTGTGTACCTGACACTTAGCTATTGTCTAGCTCTCTCCATATCCAAACATTGAATAAGTCAGTGACTCTAGGTTTAATCACAGTTAGTGTAAATGGTCAGTTAGACCTAAGTGTTGTATTCACTTCAATTATGTGTGATTATGGAATAATGAGAAATGAGAGGAGATAGCACACTGCTACTCTATGTTGCATTAACCCTTCTCTGACTTTCAACGTGGTATTAGAGCCATCTTGGATGGGCTCTCTACAGCTTAACAAAGTGAAGAAGACTTGAAGATTGAAGAAATAGGATCTCTGTGAAGAGTAGGCTGCCATTGCTCATGCTGAGTAAGTGTTAGGTCATTTGTGTTTCTCTTTGCTATTAGAGTGTGTGTGGGTCCTGTCTGGAACATTTGGAGGCTTCATTGACCACATTAGAGGGAGCATTGATAATCATTGTGATGGAGACCTACTGAAACACACTCTAGGCTGCTAGTGTGATTGCACCTTGCTAATGCAGGAGATTCCCTTTGCTTGCAAATCAAGGTAACAAGCATTGGTTGAGCTATCAAATGCTTACAAACATACCTTGGAAGGTTGTTGAAGACCTCGAGCTCTAATGCTTGCCTGGGAGCTCAGTTGTGGACTATGAGATAGAGGTACATATCTAAAATTAAGTGCATGTTTGTTATAAATAGGGAATAAACAGTATACACTTGATCTTGGATGGAGCTGGAGCTATCTGACATGCTATATAGACCTCATTAAAGCATGCATACATCCTGGAAGACATATGCATTCTTTTTCATGCCTTTGAGCTGCAATTTCTTGAAGAAAATACATAGATCTGAGAGTTCATGATAGGCTGAAAATCTATCATAAACTGTTGGCAACAAGCATTGGTTCATGTTGAAGCATTCCATGACTTTGGTTGGCTCCTCTGAGATGTATGACTTGGCATATGTTTTGTAAATGACTTGTGGACTGAGAAGGGGAATTGAATGCTAATGTTTGGAGATGAAAACAAATGTATTGACATGGCTTTGGCCGTTTATGAATAGTAAATGCATTGTATGACACTAGCTCTTGAAGACAGGACCTCTTTGGATGATGAAATGATCATGTATTAATTTCCAGTTGTGGTGACATATGTATATGACACTTTGAGGAGTTTTTGAGCTAAGATACACCTTGTTTTGTCTGTGTTTGAGCTAGCTGCAGTAGCCAGGAAGGTTGTTTGACTCTTATATTTGCTATACATTAATTAATTTGTATCCAGATTGGCATGTATGGACTCCCATATGCAAAGGTAACTGTCTGAAGTGCTGTAGGGGTGTTTTGAGGCATATATACTCGATTTTTTGGTTGCCACTAAAAAAAATTTCTCACAGACTGCTTGTCTGTTTACTCTCAATTAGCTTGAATGCATGCTGAATATGCAGTGAATGTAGTTCAAGTAAACGGGTTGTAATACCTAGGTGGCTTGTCACTTGACAAGGCTGTATGTGACATGTATTTTGGTCTGAAATATCACTGATCTGAGCAGAGGTTGCTGCTAAAAATTTTCATTGCAGTGGAAGGCTAAAACTGATCACTTAAGAAGCCTTGGTTTACATGTAGTCAAGTAGTGTTTGCAATATGGCAAATGCAGATAGAAATCAGGACTATGTCACTGCAATCAAGACCATTGTGGACCAATTAGCATCCATTGGCACACAGGTGGAGGACACAGACATGGTTGAAGTAGCATTAAATGGATTGGGGCCTAAATATAAAGTGTTTGATACTTCCATATATGTGTGGGATGAAATGCCAGATTTTAAGGAGCTTGTGGTATTGCTCATTCATGAGGAAGTCAAACTAGGATTGGCTCTATAGGTTCTAGCAACTCTATGAGTAAGGATGTTGTCTTTTATGCGAATCAACGCAGCCGTGGTAGCCGTGGTAGCCGTGATAGAGGTTATGGCTCTAGCAGAGGATCTCAATAGAATGTGTCTTATGGCAATAATAACCAGCAGGTTTCAAATGCAAGAGGAGGTGGAAATTTCAAAGGCAGGGGGAGATCTAGCCCTATAGGCAGAGGCTCCTGGCAGCCACAGAGGACCTCTGACAATCCTAACAAGGATAAGGATTGTCACTACTATGGTAAGTACTGCCACATTGCCAAAGATTGCTGGAAGAAGCAGGGCAATCAAAAGGGCAAGTAGCATGGAGATTATGCATTGTCCAATCAGACACAGAAGATGCATTTGGGGATAGATTGTTTGCCATGATTGTTAGGGGCACAAATCCCTAGGCCATGAATTCCATTAGTAACCTTAGTCTTTTACTTTCATATATGGATTAGCCTATGTAAATGTTTCTTAAAATGTCACGGGACTGATTACCTGTATGTTAAGGTGTTGATTCTAGTATTCAGGGAGTTACTTTTCTTGAAGTCAATCGTCTGATTCTAAAATATAGACAAGAAGGAAACGCCATGCTTTTATGGCTGCTGTTGCAGGCTGTTCTTAATAATTGTGTCATGATCTTTATGTGTTTGAATCTTTGATTTGCATTATGGAATGACTAAAACTCTTGGCTATGGTGATTGAAGTCTGCACATATAGTATATTTGTGTTCATGTTCTCTATTATTAAGGTGATGATGTGCTGTCATACTTGTTAGAAATCAACCTCACCGTCAGTGTGTCTTCATCTATGACCGACATCTATGACAGCTAGTGTGTACAGCTGTCTACATGTGACTACATTAAATAAGTCGGGTTAGTAGTCAGTCGATGACCTGACTAGAGTTAGTCAGTCTAGTCTACATTTACACTAGGCCACTTTATCTTGTAGTGGGTGTGTGCTTTTCAATTTAGTGTGTGGAAATGAAGGAATGAGCTTGAGAGCCTGAAGGCTCATGGATATGGAGTCTTTCCCTTTCTCTCTCTCTACTCTTTGAACATGGTATCAGAGCTTCATCCATGAGGCTGTGGGAGAATGGGCATGACAACTTGCAGTGCAAAGGAGATGGAAGGAATGAGGAAGAAGCTCGACACTTGCAAATGAAGCCATAATCAAAGGAAGGAATCAGCGTGGACTGCCTCCTGAAAATCAGTGTGGACTGCCTTCTGAAAATCGTGGACTGCCTCCTGAAAATCAACAACCTGTGTCTGAAAATCGTGGACTGCCTCCTGAAAAACAGCAACCTGTATCTGAAAATCTGCGCCTACTAATCTGAATGGACAGCAACCTGTAACTGAAAATCTGCGCCTGCTGATCTGAATGGACAGCAACCTGTATTTGAAAATCTGCGCCTGCTGATCTAAGTGGACAGCAACCTATGCCTGAAAATCTGCGCCCCCTGGTCTGAAAATATGCACCTGCTGATCTGAGTGGACAGCAACCTGTCAATCTTCAGTGGGGCACCTGGACAAGGTTCATAGAGCATGTATGCTCACTATTGAAGGTATTTGAAGTGTGCAAGGAGTAAATGCTTGTGTGGGAGCTCTGTTATGAGCTAGAGTGACAGACACATACCTGTAATCATTTCTGAACTGCTGTAAACATGAATGGACAGCATGCATTCAGTCATTACTGACACACAGGAGCCTTGTACTACACTCAAAAGGCATCTTTGGAGCACAAGAATGTGTCAAAGCATGTATACATTGGATCAAATATCTTGGAGCTGAGATCTCTTGCTCAGAATACTCAGATCTGAAAATCAATGACAGGCTGAAAACTGTCATACACAGTCAATGACAAAATACTCAGATCTGAAAATCAATGACAGGCTAAAAACTGTCATACACAGTCAATGACAGAATACTCAGATCTGAAAATCAATGACAGGCTAAAAACTGTCATACACAGTCAATGACAAGTACTGTGCATTACTGAAGCAATACAGGTCATCTTGGGGGTTCCATCATCTATATGAACTGGCCTATACATGTTGAATGCATGGAGAATTGAAGCAAGCAATGAGCATCATTGAAAACTGAATTTTGAAGCTGAAATAAATGCAGTTACACTGTCCTGGTTAATTACAAACAGCTCATGAGGTTTATGCCATTGGTCAATGAAGACAGGTTGTCTATGCCTACTCAGATGCTCATGTATTGAACTTGCCACTACAAAGTAAATGTATGACATGGTCAAAAGACATTTTGGAGCTGCTTGGAGCTTGGTATGCTGAATTCTGGTTGACTGCAACCTGAAACTGAATTTGTTGACACACTCAGTTTTGGACTTGAAATTGCTGCTGGTTACTCACAGTTTACAATTTTCAGACTGCATGTATGTACCCTGGCAGTGAGGTTACATAAGCTTAAGCTGAAGCAAACACATAGCTTATGTATTGACAGTTATATCTACAGTTGAGACCACTTGTTTGAGGGTTGTTTTGGGGTGTCAGTGGGCTGAAATACCCTGGTTTTTTTTTGCAATTTAGTGCAGAAAACTGTCATAAACTGTTACGGACTGAACTTAGTCAGTCATACTTATTGGACTGCAGGGAGTCAGACACTTGATAGACAGTCTATTGCATCATGGCTAATGCACATGGGACTGAAAATATCACTCAAATAGTTGGAGATAAGTTGGATAATAAGAACTTTACATTATGGAAATTCAGAATTAAAAACTTTCTGGTTGGCAGAGGTTATTGGGATTTATGTACAGGAGATAAAGTTGCTCCTGAGTTGCCTGCACACAATCCAACAAACGAACAGAAAAGAGCCTACAGGCTATGGAATGAAAGAGCATGCAAGGTGCTGCATTGGTTTTCCTTATGTATATCTAATGCTATGGTAATTCAAATCACTGGATGTGAGACTCCGAAGGATGCTTGGGACATACTGATGAAAAATTATGGAACCATGACACATGCAAGAAAGATCCAATTGAAACAGTAGTTCAACAACATGTCTAGGAATGGCAAGAGCATCCAGACGTATACCACGGAGATTAAGACCATAGCTGATCAACTTGCTACCATTGGCTCAAGTGTATCAGAAGATGATATGATTGCTGTTGTTTTGAATGGCTTAGGCAAAGAGTACAAAGCTTTTGACACTTCCATTTCTGTCAGAGAAGAGCCCCCTAGCTGGGAAGAGCTAGTTGCTTTGTTGCTGCATGAGGAAGTCAAACTTGGTTTGAATGCAGGTTCTAGTGCATCTCAAAGTAGAGACATTGTGTTGTACTCTAGCCAACGTGGCAGAGGATCTAGAGGTCGTGGTTCATTTCGAGGTCGTGGTGACACTTGTAATACTTATGGACAGCAGCAGCAGCAGCAGAGTAATTGGCATGGTGCAAATACACAAGGCCAGCGTGGATCTGGTGGGTTTAGAGGCAGGGGGAGATCACCCCGAGGTAGAGGTGGTGGTTTAGTTCATAGCAGTCGTCTGATCAGTCCAACAGGAACAAGGACTATCATTATTGCGGTAAGTATGGGCATATTGCAAAGGATTGTTACAAGAAGCAAGGAGATATGAAGGCAAAGGGCAGACAGCATGGGCACTATGCATCTTCCAGTGGTGCTCATGATGAGTCAATTGATAGACTCTTTGCCATGCAGCATGTATCTAAAAATGCATCGAGACATGATAGAGATGACAGGTGGTACATTGACTCTGGAGCGTCAAACCACATGACCCTGCATGGAGAGTGGTTTGATGAGATGGTTGCAGGTACACATGGTCATGTATGTACTGGGGATGATACCCAACATGACATAAAGCATAAAGGAATTGTTCCATTGATGATGCCTGATGGCAAGAAGAAAGGCCTGCATGATGTCTTACATGTACCGACCATAACAAAGAATTTGTTGTCTGTGGGTCAAATGGCAGAACAGAATCTGCAAGTGAGGTTTAACAAGGATGGATGTTTCATTGAGGAGTATGGAAATGGCTGCAAGCTAATTGCCAAGGGCAGAAGGGATGGCAGGATGTTTACTTTGGAAGCGACCATTCCTGAACTTAAAGCAGCCATGTTTGCACATGATGAGAGTGCCATTAGGGATGTAGAGATTTGGCACAAGCGGATTGGACATGTCAATGTACAAAAGCTGAAATCTATGTAGCAAAAAGAAGTAGTACTTGGATTACCTAAATTCAAGTATAATGATTTTGGTCATGTATGCCCTGCATGTCAATTTGGGAAGCAGGCACGGTTTTCTTTCATGAGACATGTAAAAAACAACACTAGGCCTTTACAGTTGGTACACTCTGATGTCTGGGGTCCTTCACATAATGCTTCCTTTGGCGGTGCACGGTATTATGTCTCATTTATTGATGATTTCAGCAGGTACACTTGGCTTTATATCTTGAAACATAAGGATGATGTGTTTGATGCATTCAAAGACTTCAAGAAACATGTTGAAAATGAATTGAGCTGTTACATATCATGTTTGAGATTAGATGGAGGAGGTGAATATGTCTCAAACTACTTTGACAGGTATCTTGCTAAACATGGGATCAGAAGACAGTTCACATGCAGTTATACACTGCAGCAAAACGGTGTTGCAGAGAGGAAAAACAGGGTTTTGATGGAGTCAGGTAGAGCTATGCTGAATGAAAAATGTCTGCCAAATGGTTATTGGGCTGAAGCAGTGGTGACTGCTGAATATGTGCTGAATCGAACCCCTACAGCAGGGATTCATGATGTCACTCCATATGAACGGCTGTATGGTCATAAACCTGATATTTTCACACTTGAAGGTATTTGGCAGCATTGCATATGTGCATATACCGGATGAGAAGAGGAAGAAATTGGATCCTAAGGCAGTGAAAAGTGTGTTTATTGGATATGCACAGGAACGGAAAGCTTATAAGTGTTATGTACCTTCTACGCATGAGACACTCATAAGCAGAGATGTGGTATTTGATGAGTTAGCATCTTGGTATGGGAATCCTATTGCAGTGCCTACTGATGGCTCACCCAGTATGAGTCATGCTGAAAATACTCCTGCAGAGAGTACTTCCATGACTGGTCAAACAGGTGATCTATCATCTACAGTGAGTCCTTGGGGACAGGACGATTACAGAGTCGCACTACTGCATCCACTGACACGGATATGTCAGTGAGGGGGAGAACAGATAAGGGAAAAGAAAAGGTTTTTGAAGATGTAACAGGTCCACTCACTGCAGGTTATGATTCATCTAGTAGTGACAGCTTAGATAGTGAATTGGGGATTCCGTCTGTTATGACGCCAGGTGCTAGACAGAGCCGCTATGTGCCGCCTCATGAGAGGCAAGCTCACAGTGAGCCACAGCTCAGGAGATCAGAGAGGGTCAGACGACCTATTGACAGGTATACTTACACTGGATATTCTGCCCGTCATTATGCTTATATGATGAAAGTAACAGGTTTTAGAGAACCAAGTTTGATGAGGCAGTTTCAGATGAGAATTGGCGTGCTGCTATGGATGAGGAATATTCAGCTTTGGCTGAAAATTGTACATGGGATTTGGTACAGTTGCCTAAGGGCAAAACACCTATTGGATGCAAGTGGGTGTATAAGGTAAAATGTAAATCAGATGGATCGTTGGAAAGATATAAGGCCAGGCTGGTTGCAAAAGGGTATGCGCAGCAGTATGGTCTTGATTATGAGGAGACTTTCAGCCCTGTAGCAAAGATGGATACAGTTAGAACTGTGATTGCTTTGGCAGCAGCTAGAGGCTGGAAACTATGGCAGATGGATGTAAATAATTCATTTCTCAATGGAGAATTACAGGAAGAGGTTTACATGGAACAGCCTGAAGGCTATGTACATCTAGAATTTCCAGCACATGTATGTCGGCTGAAAAAGGCATTATATGGGTTGAAACAGACACCCAGAGCATGGAATGCTCACATCAGCAGTTATTTACAGCAACATGATTTCCGATTGGGAGATGCTGATCATAGTCTGTTTGCGAAGACGACAGATAGTGGCTATGTTTTTCTAGTTGTCTATGTTGATGACTTAATCATTACAGGAGATGATGAAAATGGGACTGCAGAAATAAACACATGTTTACAGGCTGAGTTTACGGTCAAGGACCTTGGAGAGTTGAAATACTTTTTGGGGATTGAGGTTGTTTCTACACCTCAAGGCATATGGCTACTACAGAAGCAGTATGCTCATGACGTGTTACAGAAATATGGTATGGCTGATTGCAAGCCTATGGATACGCCTTTGGAGCAGAATGTCAAGCTGCAGATTGATGTTGGGACAGAGATTGAGAATGTTACTATGTACAGACAGATGGTAGGAAGCTTGATCTATCTCACGATCACTAGACCTGACTTGAGTTATGTTGTGGGGCTGATCAGTCAGTTCATGCAGAAGCCTTGCAAACCACACTTGGATGCAGTTAGAAGAATTCTGAGATATGTAAAGGGTACCACAGATCATGGGTTGTTCTATGCATATGGGAAACCCCTTGACTTGATGGGGTACACTGATGCTGACTGGGCTGGTTGCACGTATGACAAGAGGTCAACCAATGGCTATGCATTTGGATTGGGTAGTAGCATGATCAGTTGGCAGAGTAAGAAACAGCCTACAATTGCATTGTCCAGTACGGAAGCAGAGTATCATGGTGCAGCCTTAGCGGCCTGTGAAGCTAAGTGGTTATAGAAGTTACTAAATGACTTGGGAGTACACTTGGACAGCAAAGTCAAGCTGTATGACAATTTGAGCAGTGTTATGTTAGCAAGCAATCCTGTTTATCATGCAAGATCAAAACACATTGAGGTTCACTACCATTTCATCAAGGAAATGGTTTTAGCATATCAGATTGACTTGGAGCATGTGAAGACTGAAGACCAGGTAGCAGACATCTTTACCAAATCACTTGGTAAAGATAAGTTCATTCACTTTAGACAGCTACTTGGAGTGATGCAGATGATTTGAGTTTTGTTTTTGAGCTTGAGGGGGAGTGTTAGAAATCAAGCTCACCGTTAATGTGTCTTCATCTATGACCGACATCTATGACAGCTAGTGTGTATAGCCGTCTACATGTGACTACATTAAATAAGTCGGGTTAGTAGTCAGTCAGTGACCTGACTAGAGTTAGTCAATCTAGACTACATTTACACTAGGTCACTTTATCTTGTAGTGGGTGTGTGCTTTTCAGTTTAGTGTGTGGAAATGAAGGAATGAGCTTGAGAGCCTGAAGGCTCATGGATATGGAGTCTTTCCCTTTCTCTCTCTCTACTCTTTGAACATTACTCTTTGTTTTCTCGTGATGTATGCCCTAAACAATTTGGTGATCCTACTAGTTTCAGGGAAGTCATTTTCTTGATTGAGGCGTAGATCTAGAATAAACATTTATTTGATTAGGCAATAGGCATGCTAATGGCATTGAGATTTGATAGGGTGCCTTCTATGGTCAGTATTTATGTTAGACAATTATCCCTATATCTCAAATACTATCCTTACTAGGAGCAGATCCAGGGAAATTAGGGAGGCTTTAACAAGCCACCAACAATAGGATGCAGGGCTGGATGAGAGGAGAGGTTCAAAAGGCTTGGATGGGCTAGATGAGGAGCAATTTATTGATACTGGGCAGATTTCTTTGGAAGGGGGTACCTCTATAGGTACCTCAACAGCCTATTGCTCTCCTACCACTTCAACACACTCTTCAAATTTATCCGATGATGAGGATATATTACCTATAGAGGAATGTAAATAATCAAGGAAGAACCCAACAAAGAAGGAAGAAATTTTCTACACTCTATTTTCTTCATTGTCATCCTATCACCTTTAGAAAAGGTAAACAAGTAAAAGGACTATCTTTAAATGGAGTACCCTTCATTGCAAGAAAAGTTGGCATTAAGGTGATAAAATTAGCATCATAATAGCTCTCGAATAATATTTTTGTAATATGAGGTCATTTTCAACTCCCTTTTTTCCTTGTAAATGAGAAAAATCACTTTTTAGGCATCTCTTAATTTGGTTGTGTGAGTTATTTTTGATTGATTAACTCAGAGTATTCATGGTGGAGGCGAGTCCTTTGATAAAGGCCATGGTGTAGGTCTTCCATTTGGGAGAGGCAACATATAATAATGAATGTTTTGATTCTCAAACACATATGGAAGAAGAAAAGGAATTGCAAGAAAGTAGGCGGAGCCAAAGATGTCAAGAGGATATAATCAAAGCTAATGTTCTCATTTTCAACTCCCTTTTTGCCTTGTAAAATGAGAACAATCAATTTTTAGGCATCTCTTGTTTTGGTCGTATGAGTTATTTTTGATTGATTAACTCAAAGTGTTCATGGTGGATGCGAGTCGTTTGGTAGAGGCCATGGTGTAGGTCATCCATTTGAAGGTAACATCTAATAATGAATGCTTTGATTCTCAAACACATATTGAAGAAGGAAAGGAAGTGCAAGAAAGTAGGGGGAGCCAAAGATGTCAAGAGGATATAATCAAAGCTAATGGATACCAAGAGATCTAATATCTTCTAGAAAACTTCTAAAAGATTTGAGAAAGTGCTAAAAGATTCTAAGAAGTTCTAGAACATCACTGAGAGTTTCTAGAAAAGTAGTCATATCAAGACTTACATAAGCATTGCTTATGTCATTGGTTATATTAGTAATACTTATGTCATCATCCTTCTGCCAATGCTTATATCATCTCACATCGAGAAACATCTCCTTAACCTTCTTAATTCTAGTATAGATAGGGGTATTAGGCTACTTGCCTTTTAGCCTTGCCAAACTAATATGAGAGCAACAAGAACTTGGAAAAGACAAGGATTGTCACCTCACAATTTATAAGGGATTGACTTCAAGAAGAAGAAGAACTTAATTCTTTATTTAAGAAGACAAAGTATAAGAGTATATTTCTCTATACAAGATTCTCTACAATGATGCTTACAATGAGACTGGGTTCATGATACAAGACAAGGCAAAATCTTGATGCAAGGCTAGACTAAATACAAGACAAGACAAGAATCGAAGACACAAGGCTTGAACTAGAACTCGAGAGGACTCACCTTACATGAGTTCATTTTCTTACACTAAAAAGAACCCTCTAGTTGTCGCATTTAAATATCCTTGTGCAGATGCCCACGCAAGAAAGTCGTAATGACACCTATCTATATAAGCTCCATATCCTCCTTAGCAACCAATTCAAGTACTATATGAAGGGTAGTCATCTTGACTATTGGCATGAAGATCTCATCAAGGTCTATCCCCTTCTCATGCTTACAGTCCTTGGCTACCAATCTTGCATTATGCATCAAATGGAGACATTTTCAGCTTGTAGATCCATTTTCATGGTAATGCATGGTTATCCTTAGTCATCTTGACGATTGGCATGAAGATATCATCAAGGTCTACCCCCTTCTCATGCTTAGAGTCATCTTGACGATTGGCATGAAGATTCTAATGGTGTTCCTCAAGGAGAGATGGAGTGATTACTAAATGTTTCCTCCTCTAGCTTAGCTAGGGTGGATACATCACATTCATTGATCCCTTTTATCAATTCTATCTTGAGGAATACCAATTCATCATTTACTATTTTGAATCTAAATCCTTTTAAATACTCATTGCATATCTACAAGGCCACAAAATCCACCAAGGTATTACCTATGAAAGCTGTTTATTACTACAAAGTGAAGGAAGTGAAAAATGTGTCATCAAGAGGAAAAGCCCAAGATGAAAAAAAAGGAAAATGTGCCCTACAAGAGAGTGGACCCAGAAGAAATCTAAAAGCATGGGAACAACCACCAAGAGTACAAGATGCAACTATGGAAGCTGAAAGAATCCAAAAGCAAGAAGGCGCACCTTTAATTATAAAGGTGCGGCCAAAACCTCTGTAAAAGAGCACTCACCCGAGAAAATTGTAAAGGTAGATGAGTGGTAGGAAGGAAGCTAGGAAGATAAGAGAACAATGGAAAAAATGGCCTAGGCCATGGCCGGCCATGTAAAAAGGGGATGACCACCCAAGGGAAAGAGAGTTTTGTATATAAAGTTCAAAAAGTGAATGAGAGCTCATTCTTTGGTGTGTGGCAAAGTGGACTCTTCTTCTTCTCTTGTCTTCTCTTGCTTGCTTGCTTGTGAGTAAATGAGAGAGGGAGTGACAGCGAGTGAGGGAGAGAGTGTGTGAGGGTGAGAGATCTTAGATGTGAAGCTCTCCACCATCTATTCTTCTTCTCCTCTTCTCTTGTCTCGCACATGGCTATGGAGGATGGAGCTTGAAGGAAGAGGCTTGAGGATGCTTGAGTGTGCATCATGAATTGTGGAGCTATCAGAGTGTTTGAGAGAGGAAGCAACTCAGTCGGGCATTAAGGTAAGCTCATTACACTCGTAGAGAGCAATAGTGTGTCGGCTATGTGAGAGGTAGCCATTAGTGCTCGCAAAATAGGAAGCTTTGGACATGGAAGAGGGCACCTCATGCCGTAGAAGCAATGAAGAGCTGGACCTAGGCGATTTTCCTGAGGCCATCCAATAAATAGCTGTGCGCAAATTGGATGATGTATGCACGTGTAGTGAGTATCGGAAGGTCCCCAAGAACAAAGAACTCTACATAAAGTGAATACCTAGAAATCTTTAGCTACAAAATAAATAAATAGGTTGGAACTCTCTCCTAACCTTAATTTAATACAAGTGCACTCTAAACTCATAAACATTCCATTAATTTAATATGTATTTTGTGGAATCACCCATTGTGGAATCACCCACATGCACATTAAATTAATCTGACGCCCAAAAAGGACAGGTGTCCCCGTCAAATTTTCACATAAGGAATCCACCTTGTGTACAAGCCTCGGCAAATAAATATAGTTTTATAGAATCCACCACAAAACCTCACGGAATCCACCATGGAATATGCCTCCTGGCATCATACCTCCGAGGTGGGATAGCAATTTTCCTCAATTGCTATTAGCTCAATGTAGAGCGAACAATGAGGGATAAGCACTTAGGTTGCGGGCATGTATCCATCGAGCCTCTTCAACATGATGATTTTTAGACTTAACCAAATATCTAGAATATCTAGGACCAGTTCTAGTGGTCATAAAGTCAGTATCTAGGATAGTTTCAGGTTCAAGGATTTCAATTTCTTCTTCTAACAAAGGAGAGTTTTCATAGACAAGGTGGACAGGTAATTGGCCTCTAAAAGTTCGTAACAAACTGATATGAAAAGTATTGTGGTTTTTCTAATATGGGGATGGTTATAATTTGAATGCATTGTCATTGATCTTGTGAATGATTTTGAAAGGTCCATAAAATCTAGGTGCTAACTTAACAACATGGTGTTTCTCAACACTTTGCAATCTTCCCTTTTCAATGCGTAGCCAAACATAATCATCAACATTGAAATTCATAGCTTTCCTTTTCTTGTTAACTTGTCTAGTGTATGATTGCTGGGCTTTCGCAATCAATATGACCTAAGTATTCAATTTGGCTTTGGAAAAATTCACTCTTTTCAGAGTTAGTATACAATTGATTCTCCTTCAACAATTTGAAAACTAAAGACAAATGTTCATAATGCCCATTCTCATTCTTATTGAAAACCAATATATCATCAAAGAAAAAAATTCCACAATGGTGATACTTCAAAAATATATGATTCATCATACAACTGAATATAGCCTGTGCATTAGTCAAACCAAAAGGCATAACAATAAATTCATAATGACCAAACTAAGTTCTAAATGCAGTCTTGAAAATGTCAGTGTATCCAATCGTACTTGATGATATCCAGATTTGAGATCTATCTTGCTAAAAATAGTGGCTCCTTATAGTTTATCCATGAGGTTGTCTACCCCAGGGATCGAATATCTATTCTTAATAGTGATCGTATTTAGGGCATGATAGTCAATGCACATCCTATAGGTATTATTTTTCTTCTTAACTAATAGGACAGGTGCACCAAAAGGAGAACTACTGGGCCTAATGAGTCCTCTGTTCAACAGTTCTTCAACTTATGCTTGAATTTCTTTCTGTCCAATCTGATTGTGTCTATAAGAAGGTGCTTTACATGGTGGCTGAGAACCTAAGATTAACTCTATTTTATAGTCTTCGGGATGTGTAGGTGGTAAAATAGGGGTAAATTAGCAACAAAACAATCTTTAAATTGTGAAAGAAATTATGCATGCCTAGGACGCATCTGATTTTTCTTAGCTTCAATTTCATTCACCCATACTAAGTATGATTTGCTACCTTTTCTCAATGCACATTTAGCATGTTTGTGACTAAGCAATGGAAAATTATCATTGGTGTGCATTCCATGTAATGTGATTTGTTTTCCATTAGAATGAATTTTCATTGAATGTGTGGAATAACCTATGTTGGGATTATATTTGTGACGCTAAGGCATTCCTAAAATAATGTCACTAGCTTGCAAAGGCACAACCAAGAAATTTCTGCACTCCAACATAATCACCAATTTTAATTTTTAAGTCATAAACTTATTGTGTACCATTGTATCTACTGCCTAAGAATGCAACTTTTATACGATAATGAGTTGGAACAATAGGAAAATTTATTTATTTTACCAACTTTGCAGAAATAAAATCATGTGTGCTCCCATCTATGGAAAATCAAAGTTGTAGTAGGAAAAGTGTGCACAAGAAGGAGATACGAGCTCAAAGTACAAGAACAAAATCGTGTTTACTAAGTTGCTCAAGGTACAACTTGGGTACACTCTATCTCAACTTTGATAGTGACCCATAGGCTGTTTATATAGCCTCTGCCTAGCTAGAAACTTTCCCTTGTCCTTTAGGCTATTCACACCTATCTACCCTCATACACCCTGGCTCACAATGGGTTCCTATGCCTATCTTCTAACAACATTATCATGCAAAGTAATCTTTTCTTGACCATGCACAAAACATTTCATCATTAATAACGAGTGAGGATTTGGCATACCTAGTAAAATATTTGAAGCATCGCTAATATCAGCATCATCTTCCGTAAAATCTAGCAAATCTTGATGGTCTTTGTCTTCAGTTGCTCCCAAGTAATTGATGTGAACAGCTGGCTTCTTAGATTGATAGTTCACTGCTAAGTATCCAAGTTGATGGCACTTGTAGCAAACTACAGACTTGGCTTTGGAAACATTATTGGTGATGGCTGGAAATTTGGGTATGTTGAGATTTGGATGGAGAGAAGGCTTAGGGTTTGAATTTGTGTTTGATGGTAAAGGAGAAGGTCGAGTCCAGAATTTACAGAAAGAAGAAGGAACAAAGCAATTTTGATTGAATCTTCGAAAGTTAGAATTGAATTGCTTTGTACCAAAGTTACTGTTAGTTGGAAATTGTTGCGGTCGCTTTTCTCGTCCATGAATTTTATCTTCAGCATCATGGGCCAAAGAAATCACATCCTCCAAAGTCTTTGGCTTGAACATGTTGACTTTTGCATAGAAGTAACCAACCAAACCAGACATATACATGCACTTGTGGATCGCCTCATGAACATCTTCAAGCATTTAAAGTTGCAATAAGGCACTCCAAAAACTCTCTGTGTATCGCGGTATGGATTCACAATCTCTTTGTTGCAGAAGATCCCACTATTTGATTGCTTTTTCATGGAATTGAGATGGAAGAAATTTCTACAAAATTTTCTTTTGAAAGGCCTCCCAAGTAGTAGGACAATCAATACTCTTGCGGACAACAATCCACCATAACGATGCTCTGTCCACTAGATGGTTAGTGACACATTTGAGTCTATCTTTTTCAACATACTGTTCTTCATGGAAATAATCATCAAACTGACTGATAAAAGCGAGAACAGTTTTTTCGTCACATTGCCCATTAAAAGTATGGAATTTGAAATTTCTTTTACTTATCTTAGCTTCTTTCCTGAGAGATTGTGTTTCGAGTGTTGCGTCAATTGTACGTCGTATAACATCTTCGGGTTGTGCTCCATCCTGGGATCGACAGTGAATCATTGAAGTGTAACTAGTTGTGCTTGCAAATTTTGATGTGCTCTTCGTTCCTCTTGAAGTTGCATCATAATTAGGTCCAATTTTTGCTCCATAGTTGGTTTCGGCAAATCACCTTTAGCCATAAAATCTTCCATATTTTGATTGGACATCTAGCAAAATCTCAAACAACCTCACACTCTCAAAATCTTGTTAGAGGGATGAGCATAGCTCGAGTTTGGGTTTACAAGGCTTGCTTTTTTCTAAAAAAATATGGCTTTTTGCGATCTTTCTTCTTTTGCGGGTATGGTAATTGATGACGGTCTTCTTCCAAGTGGGAAACAGTCTACGCGTGTCAGTTTGCTTGCTGGAAATTGACTCTGTCAAGTTGCAGGTGTTAGCAGAGACTTGCTGAAGGTTGGAAATGAGTTCGGGATTAGCTCAATGTGAGCAGCCACTATGGGAAAGATTGAAAATTGGAATCTTAAGGCTTTAATAAGCTTTAGCTTTAAGCTTTATATAGAAAAGCTTAATCGTAAATTCAGTGTGGAGGACAACGGCATGTTCTGACTAAAGTCAACGTCGTTTAGTACATGCCGATGCCAAAGACATCGCATGGTGCTTCCCAATGGTACCGTTGCCTGCTCTACATATCAATTGAAGCATTCACAATTGTTAGAAAATAATAAAATTAAACTAAAAAAAGTGAATACCTAGTAGTCTTTAGCTACAAAATAAATAAATAGGTTGGAGATCTGTCCTAACCTTAATTTAATACGAGTGCACTCTAAACTCATAAATGTCCCATTAATTTAATATGTATTTTGTGGAATCACCCACATGCACATTAAGTTAATCTGATGCCCGAAAAGGATAGGCGTCCCCATCAACTTCTCGCACAAGGAATCCACCTTCTGTATGCGTCCCAGTAAATAAATATTGTTTTACGAAATCCACTGCAAAACCTCATGGAATCTACCATGGTCTCACGGAATCCACCGTGGAATATGCCTCCTGGCATCAGTTAGTGCACAAATACAATGTTCAACTTGCTAGAACACTGAGGTAGACCTGTAGAGGACATCATAGCGAATCTCGAGGAGAAGAGGAAGTTAGCATGCAAAGCTCTGCAAGGCCTAGTCGCATACAACCAAGATCAGCAAACTAGGATGCGAGAGATCCAGAGAGTGCTAGCCCTAGCAAGCAGAAATCAATCGGAGAGTGAGAGAGCACTAGAGGGAAACCTCACACTGAGTGAACTTCTAATGAAGTGATTGCTAGATAACATGGCAGCAAAGCAAAGCACTGCAACATTAGCAACATCACTACCAGCAAGGCTAGGGGTTAACCAACGCTCTAAGAGCCAATCGAAAATTCCTATGGTGGCAAAGCAGCTAGACAAATACCAAGCAAATGATGACCCGTACATCTTTGTGGAATAGTTTGAGTAGGTCTGCGAGTCCAATGGCCTTACTGATCCCACTCAATGCTCCTAAGCTTTCGAACTGTACTTAGGTGACAAGGGCCAAACTTGGTGCACGAGTTTGGATGTTGTAGAGTGTGCCAATTTCAATGGCTTGAAAAATCTCTTCATTAAGAGATTTTCTAAACCTGGATACTCCGATAACCTGCTAGTGTCACTCATGAACATCAAACACACAGAGAGAGAGAGAGAGAGGATATTCGAGATTACATGACCCATGTGAGGAGCCTCTTCAAGAGAATCCCAATGGGCGAGAGACCAACCGAAAGAGTGATATCCATGGTATTTATCAATAGAATAGAAAGTGAAGAGCTCTATAAGCCTTGGCCAACAACTCGAGCCTGCAGCAAGATGCACTAGCAAGGGTTTTCAAGAAAGCTATTAGAGTGGATGACCAACTCAAGAAAAGAAGCTCCAAAGGCTCGAATTGAGAAGATTTCAATACCAGGAGTTCTGAGAGGGCCTCAATGCCGAGTGATAGAGCATGGCCAAGCGTGTGGGACAAAGGGAAGGGTGATGATTCGGGACAAGAGCTAGCAGAGATTAGGATGGACATAACCAAACTACATGAGATGATGAGACGACCAACAAGCCCACATGTCCAATGCATGCATTGTGGCGGAAACCACTTGCCAGCCAAGTGCCAGGACCCTAGGTCACAACCTTGCGCTAATTGTGGTAGGTTCAACCATGATGCCATGCATTGTAGACTACCTCATAGACTCCCATACCCGCAGCCTTATAGTCAACCCTACCTTGAGAATAGGCCACCGAACTTCTTTGGAAGGGGAGTCCCATTTGCTCTCTCGATACCTAATGATGCTAAGTTGCCCATCCCTAGGATGGAAATAAATCCTACATGTATCCCTAGACCACCTAGACCCTATGTAACCCATCCACTGAGTGACGCCCCAATCCACTATGTGGATGAGCCTAGCGGTGGCGATGAGCCTTATGTAAACCCATATGTATCGTACAATGAGGAAGGAAACGCAATTCTTATGGATTACCGACCAGTGCCTATGATGGCATTAGGTAGGGGGAGAGGTGGAGGCCTAAGAGCATAGATCCAAGATCCGGCAAGGACTTGCGGTCACCCAGGACACATTTCTTCGCACTGCCTCAAGAGGGAGCAAGCAAATAGAGATAAGGCTAACCTGAGATGTGCTGAGTGTGGAATCACTCACCTCTTTGTCAATTTCCCTAGGCGAAGGCCATCCTCTAATTCAAGAAACGAGCCATCGGTTCCATTAGGGTTGTTCGGTGTCAAGACACTCGATGGGGAGGCCACATCTTGTCAAGATTGTGGGAGAGAAGGAAGAAGTCTCACTTGTAGCTTTCTTGCTTGCACAATGGGGGAATACACACAAGGGTGGAGGCTGAAAACAGTTTTCCTCTTCTTAGTTGTGTAAGCCAAAAGAACTCAAGTACATAGAAATAGAAGAATCCTATATATGGGTCTCAAACCAAACTCAACTAACTAAGGTGGCATACTAACTGAGCCACGAACTAGAGTAGATAAGGATAGCTATCGTCTAGCTATTATTCATGGGCGGTGTACCAACCGCATCTGCAACTGACAAGTCGATAACATAAATGCACAACGGTCACCCTGGCATATCACAAGTGGAGCTCGATACCTCAACACATCTATCCCGTTGCATGTCATGACCCATGTGCAGACGAAGCAGGCTGGCATATCATTGCTAGGGCCTAGCAACCTTGACGCAACCTCAATTTGAAAGAAGAGCCAGAGATGAAGAAAGAAAAGACCAAACACCATGGTAACCCTGAAAACCGAAAGTGCCACAACACTACTGATTGGAAGGAAAGTCATTGATGCAGAGGAAGAAACGTCGGCCCCTAATGGGACCTAAAATGGGCCAGCACTGGCTATAGCACTAGCCAGCAGACCTCTGACATGCACAAGATGACCCCATGGCCTCGCGGTCAGGAGCGTCAAAAATGGGACACATTTCCCTACCATCGTATATAAATTTTGCATTTGTATTCTGTTTGTAGTCCAACCCTTAACCTTCTCAGACTCCTCAGAGGGAGACCCTACACATTTTGGTGTAATTCACCACGTAGAACAACATAGGAGGCACCCTCGGCTGATTGCCACCGTCGCCTTCGACAAAGTCTATTTTTCCCCTGAAATTCAAATTTTTTTGGCTATTTTTAAGCACTTCTTGGCATCAAAAATCATCTATCATTGGCGACCACAGGATAGGGCGACTTAGCCCGTCGAATCCTACGAACAGATTTACACATAAACACAATCACAAAGAGCATCAAGCTGATACAAAATAGATACACAACAAAACACATCACATCTCTCACCCTACCCCTTGTCAAAACCAAGGCATGATTCCACGAGGAGTAGCTCTAGCATAATCTGACAGAAAGCCCAATGCTAGTCACTAACCAACTGCTCCAACACAACCAAGCTAAAAAGAACTATCAGAGAGGCATCTGGTGGTCTGAACTACCTACCTAACTAAGAACATTTCAACTAGGAGCTTTTACTAGGTGAGGACTCCTATATCCTAATCAAGAAATATTATCTTTTAGCACATTGCTCTTTTAGCCTCTTATTTTCCATACTTGGGTGTGTAAAAAGGAGGGAGCTGAGCATAGTGACCCAAGGGGAATAGGGCATCGGCCTCAAGTCCTGTCTTGGTATCCAAGAACCTACCAAGCCCTCGCAAGGCAACAATAAATTCTTTTCTAATGCTCACTTTTATTTTCGCTCCAACCTTCTTGTATTATTTGTTTTTCAGCTAGATGCCACCCCTCGGAAGACAGGGCATCGGCCCCAGGTCTTGTCTCGTCCCTAGGAACCTATCAGGCCTTCGCAAGGTGATAAACAACAGCTCAATGATTTTTTTTCTTTCCTTTTTTATTTTTATAGGGGCTAGAACCCCTTTTTACACACCTCCATATATTCATATATTGTCTTTCATATATTTAGCGTTTTGCCTCTTTCCATCATTATGTTAGTAAGCTTCTCTAGCTTCCTCACAACTAACAGGAACTCCTAGAACTGCCACTTAGCAGGTCAGCAGAACAGGGTCACTAGATTTGCCTTCTAAAACATGTCTTTCAATGCCTGACAATGCCTTTGCAGGAGGCAATGACTACTCAGACCTCCCCAGACATACAGAGCCTAAACCTGGGACTTCATGCCTCGAGTGCCAATCCCCAACAAACAAAAGAGAGTAACCCTTACACGCACATATATCATTAATTGCTTAAGGGAAAAGACTCAGAAAGGGGATGAAACCACCTTGAATGGCCACAAGAAGCTCCTTCCCACCAAAGCTCCCTCTAGCAACTTCATCAACCTGCATGATGCAATCACTACAACAAAAAAACATTAACTATACCTACACCAAACAGACATAGGGCCCTCTTGGCCTAAAGAAATAGCACATTTCACTGCAAACTAGCTGGCCTTCTTGGCCTAAAGAAATCAAACATGACATGACAAAATTAACTGGCCCTCCTGGCCTAAGGAAATAGATCATTGAAACCTTAAAATAGATGGCCCGCTTGGCCTAAAGAAATCAAGCAAACTAGCTCATATAGATCCCTCCTTGGAAGAAGGCAGATATACGAAAAAACGCTCCATCCCAAGGGGAAAAATAGGGCGCTCAGCCCTAAACTAAATGCATCAAGTTGTGACCCATACCTCCTGCATATATAGCAAAAGGCGTATGCATACCATGTCATCTGATCAACCTATGGGTCCAGGATAATAGTGCTAGATGGGTCGCGGGGCCACTCTTCACATTACCCATATCATCGCCTACCATATAACGCATGGTCTAATAACATTTCCCACAATCTCGTTATCAAGAGCGACATCCGAACTAGGACTACAGTTGAAGAAGAGGTCCTCTTCATAAGCAAAATTAGCTAAGGAATCTACAAACTGATTCCAATAACGTGGAATCAACTAAAGAGATATGCTCTCAAATTCATCAAGGAGGGTTATAGCAGTTCGATGATACATATGAAGGATGGGATTCTGGACTGTATATGTCCCATTGAGTTGATTTAAGATCAACTAGGAATCCCCCTTTACCAACAACCGTCAAATACCACCTATCTTGGCAATATTCAATCCCATAATCAAGGCTTTATACTCTGCCATGTTATTAGTGAATCCTACCCTGAGATAAATAGCTAATTTCATTGCAACTCTATGTCGAGGATCTCGGATAACTACTCCAACACTCTCTTTTCTATTAGGCCCCCGCGATGCTCCATCAAAGTATAACGTGTACGTCCATAATGGGTTTACATAGCTAGCCATCAAGAACTCCCCTATTCATAATTATGATAGTCAAAATTCAACATATTGAGGATGAACCGACGGCTCCATCCCATCTTCTTCATTAAACTCAACAGGGATGCTTGTCAAAATTTGTAAACAGTGATGGTAGAAAACTTTAATCTCCCACACAAAGCTATTGTCTTCTTGCTCAATCACTTTGTATCCCTTGCTCCACCAAATAAGCTTCCCCTGATGATATCTTTGCTCGAGATATGGTGCTTCAAATAAGGGATTAACCGCCCCATCAACTAGTTTAAGCTCTCCTATAGGTCTCCAATAAACCCCAACATAGACCTGCAATGCATTTAGCGCCTTAGCATATTCAGAAATAATAAGGTTTAATCTTATTAAGATTAACCTTATTCTTAAATTCCACTCCCTGTAGATCAGCTAATAAAGCCATGGACTTATTTTTACCTAACCGAACTATTGTGTAAGGGCCATCCCATCTAGGTTCCATCTTTCCTAGAAATAGCTCCCTACGTGCATCATATTATAGAACTAATTGCCCTTTCTTAAAGGTATATTTCTTCACTTTTAGATCATGCAACTGCTTCATCCATGTTTAGCCACCTCCTAGTGCAACAAACTCTGCAATTTAAGTTCATCCAAGTGGCCTATAGTTGTAAAATACTCGAATAGGGCATCTTCATCACCCAAAGAATGATTGATTACGAATCTAATGGTTTGCAACTAGATTTCTAAGAGCAAGACATACTCCTCCCCATAAACTAATTTGAATGGGGTGTGGCCAATGGCTCGTTTAAACATTGTGTTATACGCCCATACCGCCACATATAATTTTGTATCCCGGTCCTGTTTCTTGTCGCAAACTATATTGGATAGGATATCAGCTGCTTATTGCTACTTTCAACTTGTCCATTGGCTTGTGGATTATAGGGGGTCATTTTATTATGCTTAATTTTTCATGCTTCAATCAGGCTTTTAATCACCTTGTTCAAAAAATGGGTTCCATGGTCCGATATTTTTTCCTTTGGTGGACCAAAACGGTAGATGATCTGCTCAAGTAGAAAACTAGCAATCTCTTTTGCATTGTCTTGCCTCGTCACCCGTGCTTTTGACCACTTTGTAAAGTAATCAATTGCTACTATAATGTATCTTTTCTGAGTAGTAGATGATGGGATAATAGGTCCCACAAAATTGATGCCCCACTTCTCAAATGGGAGGGTAGCCATAATCGGCGTAAGTGGACGCTTCCTATTCTCTCTACTATCATGTCTTTGACATGTATCATATCTCTTGACATAGTCAAATGAATCCTGAAATATGGACGACCACCAATATCCAGCTCTTAAAGCCTTCTGTCTCGTCAACCGCCTGGCAAAGTGCCCTCCACAAGCGAAGTCATGGCACTCTTCCAATATAAATGGAACCTCGTCAGGCATCACACATCGGTGATAGATATCATCAACACCCTGTCGAGATAGTGCTCCTGCGATCAAGGAAAATTTCAATGCCTATTGTTTAATTTTTCTCTTCTTCGATTTTGATAAAGTAGCTTCAGTCTCTCCCGTAGAAAGATAGTGTGTTATAGCATCATACCAAGAGGGAATAGATGCCGTATCAATCTTGAACAAAGTTTCCATGTCACTTCCTTCAGCCGAGACCTCTTTTGGCTCTCTGAAATCCACAAGGCACTCTACAATGTCCTGAAGCTTCGATGGCTTGCTCTTAATCTCGTAATAAAATTCTTGCAAAGTGATTAACCACTTTGCTAAACAATCAAGCGGCTGTAACTTATTCAACAACAATCGAAGCCCTTCCGCCTTTGTATAAAAAACCACCTTCTCATAAAGAATGTAGTGCTTGAACTTTTTAGTCACAAATACCATCACAAGGCACAACTTCTCCATATAGGCGTAGTTAATCTCCAATATACCCAACTTCTGACTAGCAAAAGCTATCGGATGGTACCACTTCTCCTCCCAAATTTGGGATAAGCAGTAGCTAATACTATCTCCTTCTTCACATCATCAAAAGATACTTTGCAAGCACCACTCCATGCAAACTAACAGTTAAAGGACAATAGGTTCGTCAATGGTAACGTTCTCTCTACCAAGGCATTGATAAACCTCCAATAATACCCTACCGATGACAGAAAGCTATGCACTTCCTTTGGAGTACGTGGCGGACTCATGGCGACTATGACCTTGATCTTTTCGGGGTCAGTCACAATCTCTACCGAACTAACCACATGGCCTAACAATAGTCCATAAGGCACTCCAAAAATGCACTTCCGTGGGTTGAGAGCTATGCAAAATTTTATGCAACACTCGAAACACTTTCGCAAAATAATCAACTGCCTTCCTCTTACGGTGGCTGTCCCCAGGTCATCAATGAATACTTTCAACTCCTCTAAGGAGATGTCACTAAAGGTCTTGTTGGCTGTTCTTTGCCACGAACCAGGTGCATTACATAACCCAAATGCCATCACATGGTACACAAAGGTATCGAAGACAATGATAAATGTCATTTTTATCTTGTCTTGCTCAGCAATCACCATTTGGTTATACCCTACAAAGCAATCCATGAACGAATATATTTTCCTACCCACCAATTGATCCAAAATTTGGTCAATAAATGGCAATGGGTAGTAATCTTTAACAATCTATTTATTTAGCTCTCTAAAGTCTACACAAAGAACGGATTTGATTATTCTTCTTCTTTCTAATCACAACTGGTGAACACCATTCAGTATGTTGAACTGGGAAGATCAAACCCACCTTCCGCAACTTCTGAAGCTCTTCAAACAGCCCATCCCTTAGTTCAAAAGGCATACACCTTACTTTCTGATGTACAGGGCGGGCACCTTCCTTTACAGGAATGGTATGCACAGCCAGACTAGGAGGAATACCCCTAAGTTTGTCATAGCTCCAAGAAAAGATGTCACAAAACTCCTGAATCGGGGACACATAGTCCTCTCTCTCTTCCGAACTAAGCCTGGAACCTAATTTGATTGGCTGCGAATTATTAGACGTGCCAAGGTCCAGTGCCAAGGTCCAACTCAATAACATCTGCATCTCTTATTCGATCTTGAGGGTTTATCGGCTCATTCAAGGTTATTTGATAAATATCCTCTGTAGTGGACCCTTCTTTAGATCCATCGCTCGATGACATCTCACTACCAAATGGATCATCTACTATTTCTAGTTCAGTGGAGGATAATGGAGCTCTCTCACTCTAAGGAGACTCAGGGTAAGCATCCACTATTACACAATGGGCACCTCGACCTAGAATCACTCGACCAGCGGGTATATCGACTTGACAGTCTATCCGTAGAATCCATGGCCTGCCTAGCAAAACTCGATAGCTAGGACATCCTACAAACCTTATCACCGTAAAATCCAGATAACATTCCACGCTTGTAACAGTCACGTGGAATTTAGTGATGCAACCTTCTGGTTGTCTTAGACTATCATCAGCCATCCTAAGAAGTGTGGAGCCATCTTTTTGGATATCTAGACCTAAGCTCTCCATCAAATCTAAACTCATGATATTGACAGAGAATCTAGTGTCCACGATAGCGTGCTCCACTAATATTCCATCCACATACGCTGGAACCCTAGGGCAATGCTTTTCAGCATGATCGAACCAATCTTCTCCCACTCTAGCTATGCCTAAAGGTTCTACAATATACCCTATACATAGGATTTTCTTGAATTCCTTACGTACTCCTGGAGAAAGTTTAATCGATTGTAGGAGATTTACGTCTAGTTTAACTTCGCAAAGAGAACTTGCTAGGTCAAAGTCATGGTAGTTAGCCAAAGTTCTCTTCTCGCACCAAACCATTCTCTCCTTTGGTCTTTCAATCGGCTTTGGTGCTTCTTTTTTAGCCTATACTTTCTTTCTTGGCAATCCTTTATCCTTCTTGGGATCAACTTTACTACCAACAGGTCTTAAAGGTCCACCTTCCATATCAGGATTCAAGATTCTCTTTTTCCTAACATCTTGCTTAGGGCTTCCCTTGATAGGTTTTACAATTCCTTTATCACCCTCTTTGATCTTTTGACCTCTTGTTACGGCTCGTAGATTAGAAGTTTCAGCATCATTGACACGTACAGCCTTATGGCCTTAATAAGGCTGACTCCACTACCATGAGGCAACTCCTCTACAATAGCCTTTTCTTGTTGTAGTATTTGTATTGGTCCCTCATCTTGCTGGAGATTATTCCCTTGTGCGTGATGGTTAACTCGACCTGGTTGTTTACTGCCTTGTTGGAGAGAACTGATCTTACTCCAACAGATAGCAGCTAAGTGGCTAGACTTTTTGCAAATATCACATTTAACATTCAGACAATTCCTAGGAAAATGTTGGCCACCACTCCACTTATAGCTGAATCTTGAGGGGGCACCCTCCTCAGGGCGTCGACTCCCTATCAAATTCTGTTGCTTCTTAAGAAAATTGACATCCACCTCTATTTGTCTGTATTGTTCAGAAATCATATCGGTATAGTGCTTCATCATGTCCTTAACTTCACCAAGGACATTAGAGGCACTCAACTCGTAGCCGCGATCATCTATCTGTTGTCCCATCGACCTAACTACTTGATTAGGAATTGGCCGTTGACCTACTGGGACAACGTTAGAATTCATTGTTTGGCTTCCACCACTTAGTGGGCCCATCTAACTAGCCATAGTCATAGTCATACTAGGAGGGGCGGGTAACATAGGCAAATTCGGCATGATACTCCCTCTTCCATTCGCATTTGACATGGGATCCCCTTGACTCCCATTGGTCAATGCCAAATTATTACCATTCCAATTTATCCTTATTGCATAAGCCGCTTGCAAAGTGCGACTCTACTCCTTCTGCATGGGTAATAGCAGTGTCAATGTTGGCCAAAGCGACACTACTAAGCTGCACCTGGATATTGAAATCCAATCCATGTAGGAAATATTGCAATTGTGTGACCGCTAGAATGGGAATATAAGCATTAAGTTTGCGAAAAACTTGCTTTAGTTTCTTGGCATAGGCCTGGACATTCTCATTTGGCTCTTGCATGTTACATTCAAGACACGCAACCAATATTGTCTACCCTTCTCAGGAGAAAACTCTCTACGAAAAGCCGTAAAGAATTGGGAACTGTTGGTTATGGTTCCGACTTCTAGACCATGATACCATACTGCCGCCCTTCCTTTTAACGTTATGTTGAAGAACATCATTAGGTGTCCTTCATCTTGGATCCGATAGTTGAACATGAGTGTTTGGAACTCCTTAATATGGAGTTCTCCATCTTCTTCTTCTAACCCATGGAAAATGGGCAAAGGTGCTCTTAATGCTTGTAAATCCGATGTACCTACTTGAATTGCAATGGGTTGTGCCATGGCTACAACCGGATTGACAACGAGAGTCTGTGTAGGTGCAACTACACCCCCACTTGAAGTGGGTTGATTAACTGGAAGTAGGGAAGTACTAAGACTTCCACTTACACTTGAAGAGCTACTTGTAACACTTTGGTTACTAGAACCACTGCCACTTATGCGTAACAGGTTGCTCCTTTGAGGAGAATAGCATCTTACAATCTTCAACCGCCGTCTAGCCCTCTCACCACATTCAGCTTTTTGTATTTTGGCTTGACAATCCTTGTTAGAGGACATAAACCGAATATTTGGTCTCTAAAAGCCCTAGATTGGAGAACCACCACTTGTTGGCGACTCCCAGAAGTCGCACCACTGATGGGACCTAAGATGGGCCGGCACTGGCTATAGCACTAGCCGAACCTCTGGCATGCACAAGACAACCCCACGGCCTCGCGATTAAGAGCATCTAGAGGACACATCGCCCTGCCATCGTACGTACATTTTGCATTTGTATCATGTTTGTAGTCCAACCCTTAACCTTCTCAAACTCCTCAGAGGGAGACCCTACACATTTTGGTGTGATTCACCATGTAGAACAACATAAGAGGCACCGCTCGACTAATTGCCACTACTGCCTTCGACAAAGTCTATTTTTCCCTTGAAATTTGGAATTTTTGGCTATTTTTAAGTAGTTCTCGGCATCAAAAATCATCTGTCAGCCCCACAGATGGTTGAAAAGGAAAGTGCTAAGGTCGAGGAGTACCCTAACCTAAAGCGCCAACTCGAAGCCATCAAGAAGAGGTAAAATATTGAGTGAATGAGGCCCAGGAGTACTTAAAGGATGTTGAGCTCATACTAGAAGATAAGATCGATGATCTCTCAAGTATAAGCATGCCAATCTCTCTCCCATGACCAAGATCGAGGGAGGTGATGGCACCACAAGCTAGGCCGTCTAGACAAAGTCTAAATGCTCTGAGTCGGTAAACCAATCAAGTCCATTGGCCAAGAACCGCAGACTTAGGGGAGAGACAAGTGATTAGCAACCTCCTCAATATACTGGTGACCGCCCCTGTAACTCTAAGCTTAGGTGACTTGCTTAGGCAACATCCAATGCTATGGCTAGAGTTGAAACAATGGGTTGAAGAACCAAATGAGCCAATTATCATAGACTTGCCTGAGCATGATGCAGAAAATCAAATACCGAGTCTGACGTTGCACTCCATACCTAGATCCTTGCACATTAATGCCTTTTGGAAAGGCACGAAAATGCATGTAATCTTGCCAGTCTCAGCACTGGGGGACGAAACCAGAAAGGTGATCGTGGACACGAGGGCAGGAGTGAGTGTGCTAAGCCATGCGGTACTCCAAACTTGGGATAACCCACCGGTCGATACTGCTAGGTTCAACATCACACTGGCTAACAGAATGAAGATGAAACCATTCGAAGTGTTGAAAAATTAGCCAGTGAAGATCGTGGAAATCCAATTCTCTTTTGACTTCATAGTCATGAAGGGAGTGGATTATGACATCCTACTAGGTCGACCTTGGATATGCAACGTGAGAATCGTAGAGGATTGGGGCAACAGTCTTATCTTTCTAGGCAATTGAATGAAGGCCATAAGAGTGGAGATGGACACATGGAAGACTACGCCTGTCAACCTAGATGACATCTCCACCATGCTGAAGGGTGACGAAAAGACTAGGGGATCCTATGGGGCCCTTACCAAGTATATCCCATGCCCTCAGGATGAGCGAGACTGGATGCATGTTCTTGCTACCAATGACCTACTATTCTTAGACACTAAGGAGTACGAACAAGCCATCAAGGCAACTAGAAAATCCAATGACACACGTTTAATGCCAGTCTGCATGATGACTGGAAGCCTATATGGAAGAACCAACCCTATTACATTCCAAGTCCCAATAGACAAGAGCTCCTAGAGGTCCTAAGATACTTGACCGATAAGTTGGCTGGCAATCCAGCAACAAATCTTAAGTCACTCCGAGATCTCTTAGATGAGCCTAAATGGTGATGGTCCAAAGTGCACGATTTAAACTTGAGATACATTTGGGCCTTAATCCTCGACTAGCAAGAAGAGATATGTCAAAACCTAGAGAATGATGAGCAATTGGACGAAGAAAACTCTGACAACAAATATGAGGACTGTTGTTCCTTCAGTGATGAGAGTGAAAGGTAAATCGATGCCCTAGAATACGACACTGGGGGATGTATGATTGAACAGATACGAGTAGACCCTAGACCATGCAAGCAAATTTCCCTTAGAGTAGCGAAAGGAGTCCGACACAAGGACTGCGATTGAACTTGGTTGGAGCACACAAGTGCAATCAACTACAAGCAAGCAGGCCTAGCCCCGCCAAGTGATGCACCACTGCTGTGAACAGACTCACCTTCTGAGCTATGACCACTAAGATAGAGCCCCTCTTCTAGCAAGATGAAGAGTTTGATTCTGAATCGAAAGTTAGCTCAGATAGTCATCCTGAAATACCTTGATCCCCCAAGACTAGATGCACCAAGGGAGACCTACCCGTCCACCTAAGGCGGTGACGGTTAAGGGAGGAACAGTGAAAACCGCAAGACCTGCCAATAGAAGAACAGTGAAATGCAAACAAAAGAACAGTGAAAACTGCAAGACCTACCAAAATGATTCACAAAGTTCAAAAAGGAAGATAGGGTGGTGATCTTGCTGGGAGCTAAACAACAGGGGCAAGCAAGCGAACCAATTGAGGGACCCACCAAGGTCAAGGAGGTCAATTTAGCCAGGGAAGGGGAGACCCAACAACCCATCTTTATAGCTAATGACTTGACTAAGAAAGAGGAAATAGGTTCATTGCTCTCTTGTGGGAGTATATAGATGTCTTTGCTTAGTCCCTAAAAGAGCTCAAAGGGATAGGACCCGAGTGTGGTGACTCACAACATACCCATGGCACCTAATGCAATACCAGTCAAGAAACGACCATATCCCATGAATCCAAAGTATGCCCATGATGTCAAGGAAGAAATCAACAAGCTAATGAGAGTAGGATTTATCTACGAAATCGAACACACAGACTGGGTTTTCCCCATAGTCATCGTATTAAAGAAGAATGGAAAGATTAGAGTGTATGTCAATTACAAGAAGGTAAACATAGCTACAATGAGAGATAACTATCCCCTGCCATACACCGAGCACATGCTCAAGAGAATGACTGGCAAAGAGGTATATAGTTTCCTGGACGGCTTCTCTAGATACAATCACGTGCAAGTACATCCTAATGATAGGCATAAAACCGCATTCGCCATGAACTGGGGCATCTTTGCCTACATAGTCATGCCTTTTGGATTGACTAAAGCAACAGCCACCTTCCAACGACTGATGTGTACAATATTCAACGACATGTTGAGGAAGGAGTTAGAGGTCTTCGTAGAAGACTTGTGTGTTCACTCTGAGAACACTTAGACAGAGTCTTTGAACGATGTCAACTATACCCTCTTTCCTTAAACCCCTTGAAGTGCCAATTTTGGGTGAAGCATGGATGTATCCTAGGACACATGGTATCAAAGAATGGAATTGCCACAGATTTCTCAAAGATCAAGGTCATTGTTGATCTTCAACCCCAAACAGATTTCAAGGGTGTTTAGTGCTTCTTAGGATACACAAGGTATTATCGACGGTTCATGTTGAATTATGCATTGATTGCTAGACCTCTATACAAGATGTTGATCATATTCAAATGGACCGAGGAATGCCAATGCTTGTATGAGGAACTGAAAAGGCTTTGACCACAGCATCAATTCTACAAGCCCTAGATTGGACACTCACCTTTCATGTACGCATCGACGCTTTGAAATTTGCCGTAGGAGGTGTGTTGTGCCAACCCGGTGAACACAACCTGGATTACCAAGTGAGCTTTGCTAGTAGACAACTCACTAAGACCAAAATAAATTACTCAACAATGGAGAGAGAGGGCTTGGCCATGGTGTTCGCTGTAAATAAATTTTGACGTTATCTTTTGGCTATACCTTTTACTTTCTTTGTTGACCATCAAGCCTTATTCTATCTTGTTAACAAACCATCCACTACAGGATGCATCACTAGATGGCTTCTTCTACTTTTGGAGTTTGATATCTCCGTGGTGGTACGTAAAGGGAATCAGCATTACATGGCTGACCATCTGTCTCGTATCCCCATGGGAGAAGCGACTGGACAAGGCATTGTGGATGAACTACCAAATGTGCATCTATTTCACTTATCCAGTGAAAAAGATTTGTTTAGAGCTGACATGCACCGTATTGAGCAAGATGACATTGTTCAAGTGCTTAACCACAGACTACCGGAATGAACAGTAGAAAAGGTCAACTTGGGTGGCTCATCCTAAAGATCCAACCCTATCAGTTGATAAAAGGCCAACTTTACATGCTGGTGTAAGACGCGTTACTATGGAGGTGCATGTGTCAGCATGAGATGCATGACGTATTGACAGAGGCATACGGCGGAATTGCAGGAGGACATTTCAGCGAAGACACGATAGCCCGCAAGGTACTATAGTCCCAACTATGGGGGCCTACCCTCTTCTGAGATGCGACATGGTTTGTGGAGCATTGTGATGAGTGCCAACAGACTAAAGTTTCAATTCGTAAGGATCACATGGAGCTAACCCCAATTATTATATGACAACCCTTCGAGAAATGGGGGATTGACTTCATCAAACCCATTAGTCCTATGGCACAGTATTCACAAGCCAAATATATCATTATGGCTTATCTAACAAAATGGGTAGAAGCACAAGCTACAAGAAAGAATGATGCTAGGACCACTTCTAAGTTTCTATGGGAGCAAGTGATCTCACAATTCAGCCACCCCATCGAACTAGTTAGCGACTAAGGCATACACTTCATCAACAAAGTGATAGCTCACCTCATGTCCTCCTTTCTAATCATCCAACAGAAATCCTTGCCTTACTACCCTCCAGCAAACGGTCAAGCCGAATCCACAAATAAAATCTTGATAAACATCCTGACCAAAGTCATCTCTGCTTCATGCAGTGATTGGGATAACAAGATGATGGCAGCCTTGTGGGCCTACTGCACATCTTACAAAATGACTATAAGACAAAACCCCTTTAGATTGGCATATGGTACAGAGGTGATCCTTCCCTTGGAATTATTTGTACCAAGCCTCAGGATAGCCCTTCAAGAGAGATGGGATGGGAAGGAAGCATGGACAAAACACTTGATTGAACTCAAACACTTATTAGAAACCTGGCTTCTAGCCACCCATGCACTAATATGCGAAAAGGCAAGATGCAAACGTTGGTTTGATGAGCATGTCAAGTAGCGCAACTTTGAATAGGGAGACAGTGCTGCTATATTTAGTCAAAAGACATAAGCAGAAACTAAAGTTTCAATGGTTAGGTCCCTTTAGGGTTTGAACCATTAGCCTAATTGGCAATGTAGAGCTCAAAACCCTAGAAGGTGAGGGCATAGGCTTTTTCTATGGAAGACACATAAAGATGTACTTCCCTCCCATGCACCCATTGCATGAATCCCCAATGCTCGCACCTCATGTCCACGTACGAGTAGCCACTATCACTAAGATGGATGATGAGGATGAGGAACTAATAGAACCAGCTTATCTAAGCATGACGGTCACTACTAAGCACACATGCATCATCAATGTGTTGATCGATGAGGGAGTTGATTTTAATGTCTTAACCCATGACCATTGGACCCAAATTGGCAAACCACAATTGCAACCCACTAATGCTAAGCTCCAGCCCTTATAGAATCCAACCCTACATACTTTTGGGAAAGTGCAAGGTTGTTATTTTTATCAAATCTGAAAGCATGCCAGTAATCTTCTATGTATTACCCAACACTAAAGATGCAGGCATGACGTTGCTATTAGGACGAACCTTTAAGATGCAAGCTCATTGTAATGTCAACCACGAGTCGTAGCATATCCACCTAGCCATGGGCAACATTCGCGTAGTTACAACTTTTAGCAAGGGCAGCATGACTACTTCCAAGTCCGCAAAGCCACCAGTAGAGAAACCCACCGTCAAGTCTAAGGAGGGGGGTCGTGACTCGTCACAACCTACCAAGCCTCAACACTTGTAACCCACTAAAACTAACGTTGAAGCCCATAAACCCTAGTTCAAATGGGTACCTAAATAGTGAGTGCCACCTAGGAATAGAAACCCATGCCCTCGCAAGGCTAATGACCCACACTCGAAACCTAAGAAGCTAAGACAAAACCATAAGCATTGATGTACAGTCAAGCTGCAATGGGTCCCTAAGACTTTATTGCAAGCGCAAGACTACTATGTGGGTAACACCTGGATTTGGCTACCTAAAGCCCAAACAACCAAAGGTCTACTCAAATGCTACCCTCAAGCTTTGACCACATGAAACATCTCGTTAGAGACACTCAAAGCATAAGAGAATCAGGTCACTAAGTCCATGGAACCTCCAAAGCCTAGCTCAGCAGGGCATGAACCAATCCATCACCAAAAACCGCAACCTGCTACTAATAAACTGACCATATCTAGTCCCGGTGATGCCCCTTAGATCTCAGAAGCACCTAGTGGCATGTCAACCACATCTACAACCAAGCCCATCAAACATAAGGCCAAGCTACAACCTCAGGAGAAAACCAAGTAACAAACATTAGCTGTTGAACTCTTTAGCGCTGTCAAACCTCAACCACCTGCCAAGCTTAAACCCTCTTATAAGCAATGATCAATTCTAACCTGGGCTGCAGACTTAGCTGAAAATACAAGGGACAACTTGGTTGCTTGCCTTCGATGCTTGGATGCAACTTTCATGACATTGGCTAAAAGCTACGATCGACTAGGCTTAGGCCTCTTGGAGGAACCTATAGCAATGGAAGTACAAACACTCCCTTGCACTTGGGAGAATTTGAAATTTGTATTCATTAAGGCTTCTGAAGTAGCTGAGGAGTTAATTTCAACTGAGATATCCAAGGAACAAGCAATCAAACAGTGTTTCATTATGTCGTATAGCAAGGACACGATCATGGCCACAAACCAAGAAATCGAGAAGTTGAAACAGCTTGCTGACAACAACTGCTCCTTTTTGCGAAAATGGTATGGTCTACGAGTGCAATGGGAGCTAGACGGATGCCAAATAATGACCCACGCTGAAGAACGATGCACAATCAAGGCATCAAAATACAACCCAACCTATGTAGCTCCAACTTCCTATAGGGTGCTGACTACCATTCGTAGCCGACCCCTGGAAGAACACATTAAGGGACATCCTTATTTAGATCGCATCCTCACTGAGGAGGAGTTGCATGTTTCTAGCTGAGTGGACTTTGGTGACTTCTTGCTTGATGTTCTCACTTACATTTGAAAGGTGAGAAGGATCGAAGATTGCACACGAGCTATGGCAGGAGAGCAAGAGCAAGAAAGAGAGAGACAAGAAATGGGAACTCCAACAGTCACAATGTGTGACCGGGCCTTCCTTTATTTACTAGTCACTAAAAAATGAATGTAAAGAATAAAGTGACGTGACGGGCGCCCGCCACCTACAGTGTGCAGTGGCGGGTACTGTCAGTGTAGTAATACACGGGGCGGCACGGCGGAGGCGCCTTTACCCCAACAACCTCCCACTTAAAGGCGAATCTGCCCCAGTGAGAGAGAAAGAAAAGAAAAAGACAGTACAACTGTACATAGGTACAAGGGATGAGGAAAGGCAACATCTCATCCAACGCCCATCAATCTCCTGAGGAAGGCAAAGCGCTCAGTAGTGAGGCTTTTCGTGAACAGATCTGCAGGATTCTCATCAGTGGAGATCTTGACAAGGTCAACAGACTTGTTCTCCACGACACCACATATGAAGTGATACCTCACCTCAATGTGTTTTGTCTTCGCATGGAAGACCAGATTCTTAGCCAACTAAATGGCACTCATAGAATCTGAATGCAGTGTAGGTATAGCATCAATCCCAAGGTCAGCAACTAGACGGCCTAGCCATATGGCCTCGTTGCAAGCCTCAGTGGCTGCAACATACTCGGCCTTAGTGGTAGACAAAGCCGTACACTTCTGAGCTCTGGACATCCAAGAGACAGCACCTCCAGCATAGGTGAATACATAGCCAGAAGTGGACTTCCTACTATCTGCATGTCCTACATAATTGGAATTAGTGTACCCCACGACCCCTGTATCATGGCTGCCATAGCAAATACACATATCTGTTGTGCCCTTCAAGTACCTCATGATACCCTTCACGACATCCCAATATTTCCTACCAGGTGTAGCCATATAGCGTGCCACAACACCAACTACAAAGGCAATATCTGGACGAGTGGCTATCATGGCATACATCAAACTGCCCACGGCTGAAGCATAAGGGATCTGGGCCATCTCGGCCCTCTGCTCATCTGTCTGCGGACAATCGACTTGTGATACCTTCACATAAGAAGGCAATGGACAGCCAATAGGCTTTACGTCCTACATGCGGAAGCGCTAAAGGACTTTATGAATATACTCCCTCTGTGACAAGTAGAGGAGTCCCTGATGCTTGTCGCGTCTAATGCGCATACCAAGTATGTGAGAGGCCTGTCCCAAATCCTTCATCTCAAAGCTCTTCTTCAGCTGAGATTTAAGAGCATCTAGCTCATCATGAGCTTTCCCTGCTATCAGCATATCATCCACATAGAGTACTAAAATAAGCAATGAACCATCACGGGCTTTCTTCGTGTAAAGACACGGATCCATAGCACTCCTGCTATAGCCCTGTGACTGCATAAAGGCATCAAACTTATGATACCATTTCCTAGGTGCCTGCTTCAAGCCATAAAGACTTTTCTTCAACTTGCACACTAGGTGCTCCCTGCTAGGTTCTGCAAAGCCCTTAGGCTGCTCCATATAGATCTCATCATGCAAGTCTCCATGTAAGAAAGCCGTCTTGACATCCATCTGATATAGATCTAAGTCAAGCTGAGCAACCAAAGCCAAGACCAAGCGCAGGGTGGTCATCTTAACCACAGGAGAAAAGACCTCATCAAATTCTACACCATGCTTGATGGAGCCTAGAACGGGCCGGCACTGGCTCGTGCACTAGCCGGACCTCTATCTCACGCGCTCAACAACCCCACGGCCTCGCGGCCAGGAACGTTGATGACACATACATTGCCTTCCTAAATATCTTGCGTTTGTATTACGTCATTTGTAGCCCACTCTTCTCTCACCCACTACTCCTCAGAGGGAGTCCCTTACACATTTCCTAATGGCACGAAACACAAACATAGGGGGTCCTCCAACGGCTGAATGCCGCCACCCCTCTGCGACTCTCCTACACCTTGGGGATTGGCCCCTCGGTGCATCGCTCAACATATAAACATTTCGCACAAAATCCACTCAAGGTACCATTTAATTGTATACAGGAATGTACCATTGTCCTTACTTCTCTTTCCCCAGACCCCACGACCAGCCTATGGCTTAGGGTGTCCTGTCTCTCACTCAACGTGGGTCAAAGTCCTAATGAAAGCAATTGCTGTGCATCTAGGATTTCTGATACCTTTAAACATTTCCATGCTTTATGCATATTGTGGATGCCAAGTGCTCAAACAATTATGAAATCAATATTGTGCACATGTGGAAAACATCCTTTCAATGATTTTCAACTACTGTTCTTATTCGGCGTTACACGAACCTAGCACCGAGGAAACCCTCATGCTACTAAGCCCTTATTTTATAATTATTCACCGACCTATATGGCATGCAAACAAAAACCAGCAATCTTTTTATCATTTTACTCCACATTCAGACACATTTTAACCACTCTACCCTCCCATCGATCAAATGTTGCATTGTTGTATAGATTTATAAGGCATTTTGCCATCATTTTATGTGTAAAAAGCGGAAAAAGACGCACTAGAACAAGAAGGTGGGGTTGAACTGAGGCAAATCCTCATGCTTCAATCCCCACAAACATTCACGAACATTGTTCTTAATTTTCATTAATTTTCCGCACCCAAAATGCATTTTTCCCCTATTTTTAGTGGTTTTTCTCTATTTTCCTTGTATTTTCCCTTATTTTCTACATTATTTTATTAGTAAAAATTCAAAATAGGTTATGGGTTGTGGCCCTTAGTTCCTTCTTGCAACAAAAATGAAAATTTAGTTGGTGTTCCTATCCATTCTTCCATTTTTATGCCCAAAAATATCATTTTCCCTTGATTTTCCATTTTTTACATGTTTTAGTGTATTATTTTGAGTCACAAGATGCATGTTTTTCTGATTTTCTGATTATGATCAACAATTACTCATGGAAAACAGCAACATAAACAATTTTTAGCCCACATGAACAACATTTTATCAATCAAAAGCCATGAAATCTCAAATTTCCTTTGAAAAAATTGAATTACCGCTTATTTACGTGTTTCGGGTCTCATGTCCATGGCTGCAAATCTGAAAATCAACAGCACTTCATGCTCATGACGATCACAAGTCACCATTTCCAGCCCGTGGAGCAATCCGATTGATGCCGAACAGGCCTCCATCATTCTTTCTTCTTCCCTTCTCTTCCCACATGAACTCCCCCTTAGAAGAGAGAGAGGGAGGAGAGAGAAATACTGATTTTCTCTCTCCCTCTACAGGCTGCCAATGGAGGAGCGAAGACAGGCGATAGAGTCTGCAGGGAAGGAGAAGATCAACCCCATTGTTAGTTGGATAGGTTATTTGCAGCCTGGAAATCATCCATCAAGAGGATGGAGCGAAAAATGCGCCACCTGCAGCCCACGCTCCTTCAGACCATGAAAATTTGTTTTTTCCTCTTCTTTTCATGTCCAATAAAATTTGGGCCCCCAACCTCCCAAAGGTCATGCCCATTTTGTCCAACAAAAGTCCACCTCTTCAAATCTTGACCAATTCTTGGCCATTTCCTCGTCCGGACTCAGAATTGAACTCTGAAAAATCCTGGGCTTCCGGCTTGGCATCCCGCATTGGCTAGTAGCTCGTGTCAACCCGCACAACTATCTGAAAATTTATGAAAAATCAACAAGTGTCGCTCGAGCACCTTTAAAGCACTTTGGTGCTTAAAATCGTCCTAGGTCGAGCCGCCGCCTTTGACATTGGATATTTTTCCCTTGATATTCATAATTTTTAGCTATTTTTAAGCAATTGCCAGCACCAAAATTCCGCTCTCAATGCTCCTGCTTAAAACCCTTTGCTACTTATCTAGCCTTGTATGTCGGCTTGGGGTGTCCAGGGGTACTTTTCAGCTTTTACACCCACTTGCATGGCAAAGCCTTCTTGCCCTTAGGCAAGGCGACCAAATCCCAAGTCTCATTCTTATGCAAGGAGTCGATCTCAGACTGCATAGCCCTCTCCCAGAAGTGACTGTCACCCCTGCGCATAGCCTCATCATAAGTGAAAGGCTCTCCTGCATCTGTAACCAAAATATAATGCATAGAGGGCTGAAATCTATCAAGTGGACGTCTGTCTCTAGCAGACCGTCTCACTGCAGGCTCTGCTGCCTACCCAGCTGCCTGTCCAACACCCTGACCATGAGCATCTGCTGCAGCTATAGGCTGTCCAATTGGCTGTGCAGGAGCTCTAGGCTCCTCCTGAAAGATCACTCTGTGGATCTCAACCACTTTCTCAGGTTGCCTGTGCATCTTGTCTTCATGGAAGACTACATCATGGCTGTGTACTATTTTCTGCGCCTGTAGATCCCATAGGCGATAGCCCATCTCTCCTGAATCACCATAACCAAGAAAGATGCATTTAATGCTCTTTGGATCCAACTTACTCCTCTTGTCCTTGGGCACATAGCAGAATGCCTCACATCCAAAGACACGGAGATGCGCATAAGAAGGTGGCTTACCAGCCCAAACTTCCTTTGCAACCTGGAAATCCAATCCACTAGAAGGCGATTGGTTTATGACATGCACTACCATACTAACTGCCTCAGCCCAAAAGCTCTGTGGTAGGCCTACATGGCTAAGCATAGAGCGGACACGCTCCTGAATAGTCATGTTCATGCACTCAGCCAAACCATTCTGGGTGGGGCTGTAAGGGGCGGTCAACTGACGCTTAATACCCCTGTCATCACAAAACTACTCAAAAGCACGTGAGACATATTCTCCCCCATTGTCAGTCCTAAGGCATTTCAGCCTATACCCAGTCTGGTTCTCAACAAGAGCAAGCCAACGCTGAAAGACTGCCAAGACATCGGACTTTTGCTTTATGGGATAAGCCCACACTTTCCTAGAAAAATCATCAATGAAGGTAACAAAGTACTTCGCGCCACCCATAGACATACACGGCATGGGCCCACAAACATCTGAATGCACCAACGCCAAGGGCTCACTCATGCATGGCCTACCCGATTTCTTATGCGTAGACCTATTCTGCTTACCATAAAGACAATGATCACACGAGTCAAAACATGCATAGTCCAAAGGCAAAAGATACTGCAAACCATCTGTAACCAAAGTATAATGCATAGAGGGCTGAAATCTATCAGGTGGACGTCTATCTCTAGCAGACCGTCTCACTGCAGGCTCTGCTGCCTGTCTAACACCCTAACCATGAGCATCTGCTGCAGCTGTAGGCTGTCCAACTGGCTGTGCAGGAGCTCTAGGCTCCTCCTGAAAGATCACTCTGCGGATCTCAACCACTTTCTCAGGCTGCCTGTGCATCTTGTCTTCATGGAAGACTACATCATGGCTGCGTACTATATTCCGCACCTGCGGATCCCATAGGCGATAGCCCATCTCTCCTGAATCACCATAACCAAGAAAGATGCATTTAATGCTCTTTGGATCCAACTTACTCCTCTTGTCCTTGGGCACATGGCAGAATGCCTCACATCCAAAGACACGGAGATGCGCATAAGAGGGTGGCTTACCAGCCCAAACTTCCTCTGCAACCTGGAAATCCAATCCACTAGAAGGCGATCGGTTTATGACATACACTGCCGTACTAACTGCCTCAGCCCAAAAGCTCTGTGGTAGGCCTACATGGCTAAGCATAGAGCGGACACGCTCCTGAATAGTCATGTTCATGCACTCAGCCAAACCATTCTGGGCGGGGGTGTAAGGGGCGGTCAACTGACGCTTAATACCCCTGTCATCACAAAACTACTCAAAAGCACGTGAGACATATTCTCCCCCATTGTCAGTCCTAAGGCATTTCAACCTATACCCAGTCCGGTTCTCAACAAGAGCAAGCCAACGCTGAAAGACTGCCAAGACATCGGACTTTTGCTTTATGGGATAAGCCCACACTTTCCTAGAAAAATCATCAATGAAGGTAACAAAGTACTTCGCGCCACCCATAGACATACACGGCATGGGCCCACAAACATCTGAATGCACCAAAGCCAAGGGCTCACTCATGCATGGCCTACCCGATTTCTTATGCGTAGACCTATTCTGCTTACCATAAAGACAATGATCACACGAGTCAAAACGTGCATAGTCCAAAGGCGGAAGATACTGCAAACCAGATAACATTTTCATTCCCTTCAAAGACATATGCCCCAAACGGGCATGCCAGAGTGATACATGTGGGATAGAGCCCACTGCCAAAACATGGTCTACAGAAGACCCAGACACAACAAGAGGATAGAGGCTGCCAGCCTTGGCGCCTCTAGCAAGCACAAGTCTGCCTTTGGTGACCTTCCAGGTAGAATCCCCAAAACAGACATGAAACCCTGCATCATCCAACTGTCCTGCAGACATAAGACTGCGCGTAAGCGCAGGTACATGACGTACATCCCTGAGCAAAAAGGAACTGCCAATGGAAAACTGCAACTAAATATCTCCACAGCCCACAATATCAAGAGACTTGTCATCTCCAAGTCTGACTGATCCAGATACAGTACGGTAAGAGTAAAACCACTCACGGTAAGGCGTCACATGGAAGGACGCACCTGAATCCAATAACCAGCACTGTGCATACATACTAGGTGTCTCAGTCAAGTGTGAAGCATCAGAAGAACTAGCTGCAAGTATGAACTCATCACTACCATCGGAATCCTCAATCTGCATGACATTAATTTCTTCAATCTTGACGCTGGACTTTGCAGGTACTATGTTGCGATCAGAGGACTTCTCCTGCACTTTCTCTTTGCCCTTATCCTTGCACTTCTCATTGCGCAACTCATGACACTGTGGTCTGATATGGCCCTTTTTCCCACAATGATGACAAGTGACAGTAGCGTTGCGCCCACGCGACTTACTATGCGACTTTCCACGAGATTTAGACCGACCCTTCTGCGAGTCACGGCCACGGTTATTACCACGATCATTCCTATCATTCCTGCCTCTAACTGTCACCAGCATGTGAAACACGAGAGGCATCCAAGTTTTTGCGATTAACCTCTTCCTGCAGAAGAGCACTCTCAACATCATTCACTTTCATCCTCTCCAAAGGTGATATCCTGCGAAGTTAGGTTCTTCAGTATAGCATGGAACTGGCTCAAGTGAGCAGACATAGTTGCATTATCCTTCATGCGCAGATCCATAAGCTGCTTCAACCAATACATCTGACTCGCCGGACTTTTCTTATCATAAAGATTCTTGATCTTATTCCATAGATCCCATGCACTCTGTGCTTCCTCAAATACATTATAATGTACCTGTTCAGTGAGAGACAATACAATTGTGGACTTGCATAGCTCATCAAGTTCAAGCCAGTCGTCATTGTCCATAGTTTCAGGCTGCTCCCCACTCAACCGAAGTGGCTTAATCTAAGATTTATGCACCAAGACCTGCAAAATTTGACTCTTCCAATAAGAGTAGTTGGTACCATCCAACTTTGTGATGTTAAATATGGCATTATCAGTCAAAGAGGATGCCATAATGCAGGCTGGAAATGCACAGACAATGTAAAACTGCTGGCTGTTTTACTGTAGAAAATGCCCAAAACCCACTGAAATGAGCTCCAAATGGCGAGAAAAGTGTGCCAAAAGATGTTGCCCACTTAGTACTAGGTGCGGTACACCAAATCAGGATATTTCAGCATAAAAAATACTGCTTAGTCCACCAATAAATGCTTGCTGTAATAAATTTCAGAATTGCAATAATGAGAGCAAACTGTCCCAAAACTGGATCTAATGTCAACTAAACAATGCTAGGTCCAAAGCTGGCATAAAGAGAATAAAGCAAAGCCAAATGACAGTGAAAATACATGAGCATAACACCGAGAGATGTCAAATAGCATCTGCCAGTAAGAGGCACACCCCAGACAATCTAGGCAAAATATAGAACCAACTGCCAAAACCTGACACAAATAGGTGTCTGCTCAAAAGAAAGCGGATCCAAAATTGAGACTCGGCTCATAAGCATCCTGTGAACCAAGACATATACTCAATGCAACATCCAATTGTCGGAGTATAATCCCAAAGTCTCAATACATCCATAACTGCTCAATGACATAGACTGCTCCAATAGCATGTAATCCATGCTCAAGGTCAAGTAAGCATGCAAGATGCTCCCACTGGCACAAAAGGCGTACAATCGAGTTAAGGGCTCAAGCAACCCAAGACAAAGTACCAGTGACAAGTGACCAAGTCAATGCGTCATACGCTTCCCAAGAGCATGACATACATGAAGCAACTGATGTAGCAACCACTAAGCAAGACATAATCCCAATGGCAAGATATCTATCAAGTCAATACATCCAATAGCAAGCCAAAGTCAAAATCCCTGTGAGTCAGAAGTTCTCAAAACATCCAAATCGGAGCTCCAAAATATCTGTCAAGCATGGACAAACTAAGAGGCATCAACCACGGACCAAAGCATGTAATGCATAGAGCTTATCCGTCAAGTACAGACAATAGGCATAAGCGGCCCAAATGCCAGTCAAGTCGACCAAACTGCCAATGACAAACCAATAACAACGGAGCAAATGCGATGCTCAAAAGCATTCCGAAATCACAATCATGAGTTCGAAGTCGATCCCCAAAGTGTAATACATCATGACATAACCCATAGCATACATCCGGTATCGATAGAGAAGCAATACATGTGACAAATGAGCTTCAGCCCGCTCATATACAGCAGCTCTAAATAGTCCAAAACTGTCAATTTCCAGCCCAAAAACAATGCCAAATCATAGACAAATCGAATGCATACATTCCCAAGACATTAGGCATCATGTAGACTGCATACGGGCATCAAACAAGGTAACCGGAGTAGAGTATAAGCATCAAATGCCAATGCCAAGTGTGGCTCCCCTGTTTCCAACACTATATAATAGTAAATAACAGTCCCAAATCAGCCAATATTTCAGGCCAAAATCATGGCATAATCATGTGCATACATTCCCAAGGCACTAGGCATCATGTAGACCACATACGGGCATCAAATAGCACAACCAGAATGGATTATAAGCAACAAATGCTAATGCCAATGGTGCTGCCCTATTTTTAGCCTATTATGACAGTTTATGACAGTCCCAAATCTGAAGAAATCAGCCCCGAATGATCAAGACCAATGCCCAAAGCTTGAATGAGATCAAACATGAAGTCTATAGCCCTCTTGATCAAGGTAGAGAGCAAGAAGCAATGGCCAAGTGTGGAGCTGAAGTAGATGAGTGCTAACAGCCTGGAAAAAAATGGTGCAATCTGCCATGTTGGTATTGAACTTGTTGCTGCTCCACATGGCCTGAAAAGGGGGTAATGGGGGGCTCAAGAAGGGCCTATCAAAGGCCTATGACAAGCTTCTTTGAGCCTTGATAGGTGTAAGGCACAATATGAGGGGAATAAGCTTCAAAGGTTTGAAGCCATGGCTACCCTTGTTGTTTGCAACCTGTAGACTAAAATAAAACCCTGAAAGAATGATCAAATACCTCAGTATCAATGCCTTGAAGGTGCCTCAATAGGCCGGGAAGGTGCTCGGGAAGCCGGGGAGTGACGGGAGCTCGGGGAGATCGGATATGGCTGCCGGGATGGAGATCCAATGCGTGAAGGGAGTCGATGCGAAGGTAGAGAAGCACCGAGTCAAGCCCGAGTAAGAGGAAGCCAAGCTTTGATACCAGTTGAAAGGTGAGAAGGATCGAAGCTTGCACACGAGCTATGGCGGGAGAGCAAGAGCAAGAAAGAGAGAGACAAGAAATGGGAACTCCAACAGTCACAATGTGTGACCGGGCCTTCCTTTATACCAGTTGAAAGGTGAGAAGGATCGAAGCTTGCACACGAGCTATGGTGGGAGAGCAAGAGCAAGAAAGAGAGAGACAAGAAATGGGAACTCCAACAATCACAATGTGTGACCGGGCCTTCCTTTATTTACTAGTCACTAAAAAATGAATGTAAAGAATAAAGTGGTGTGACGGGCGCCCGCCACCTGCAGTGTGCAGTGGCGGGTACTATCAGTGTAGTAATACACGGGGCAGCACGCCGGAGGCGCCTTTACCCCAACAACATTATGCATGTAGACATATGCCCTTTAGACATGGATAGCTATGCTACTTTAGAATAAAACCCTAATTTCTATGCTTGGCTCATGCGATAGTAAAACACTAGGATTATGTGTTGCAGGCCCTTCATCCACTAAACATTCAATCCTAGGAAGGATTATTCTCAATTCAAAAAAGGGGGGAGCGGGGGGGGATATGGTGAATCAAACTAAACACATAAGGAGAAAAGTAAAGGAAAAGCACACATGGGGGACCTCAATGGTAGAACAAAGCAACTTGTAATTGAGAAATTGACAATAAAATTTGAAATCAATAGACTTAAATTGCTTGAAGGAAAAAGTCTAATTCTGTACTAAAAATAATTTAATCTACCAATCATGAAGTCTATTCTTTAACCAAGTGACTATTTGCAAAAGCACTAATGGCAAACCATGGCTTATGACAAGAGCTGAAGATGTCGCAAAGCAAGACCGAGACCATCACCTACCCTTCACGAAAGAGGAAAGAGCAAAGTACGACCTCTCCCTTGAGAACTGGGCATACAACCCGCTCACGTTTAAGAGCATCCACAACATCAAAGGGGTAGTGACCAGTGAGGAAGCCATCAAGAGGATCGTGGAACAATGCAACCTTGCCACGTATATCAAAAAGTTCCACATTAAGTGTGTGGAATTCCTATGGACATAGGACCCTAATAAGGAGAGTGGGACAATATCCTTGGCAAGCAAAGAAGGAATCAAGCAGGTGTAGGTTCCAATCAGCAAGGCCTTAGTGGAAAAGGTGTTGGGATTGGAACCAAAGGTGGAGAAGAGGCATAAAAGAGATGTCTATGCCATGCTAGGGATGAGGAAGAAAAGTATCTTAACGAATGATGGTATAAGCCTCCAGGACATCCCCAATGCAAAAGCTAGGCTACAAGCCAAGGTGATCCACTCCCTCTTCTTCAGCCTAAGATACAATTTGCTCATGCATAGGATTAGTGTGCCCGTGCTAGAGAGTGTGCCAACTCATTCGCTACATGAAGTGGATTGGAACGGCTACGTCAAGAAAACCATAGATCAATCCATCAGGATACTAGGCCTTGGAAGTAGACTGTCGGCAAGTGGAGAATCCCCAACATCGAAGAGAACCAATAGGAAGAAGCCCTCAACCAAGGCCTCATTCATAGGGTATGGAGGATTCTTGACCGCGCTTATCCAAGAGGTAATAAAAGAGGCGCAAGACGGAAAAGAGGGATCAGATGAAACACCTAAGAGGTCACCTCCTCGTCACGATAAAGAACAATCAAGTGAGAGGATAGTTAGTGAAGAAGAGAGAGAGCAAGAATCTCAATCCAGCAAGAGGAAGGCAATGACATCTAAAAAGAAGACGACAAAAAAGAAGCAGGAGGAAGAGAGGAAGAGAAAGGCGGAAGTAGACCTACTAAAAGCCAAGGTTGAGTCAAAAAGAGCCGAGAAAGAGAGGAGGAGAAAAACCGCCGAACAGGAGGAGGAGTTGAGAATAAAAGAAGAGGAGGACTTGGCACAAGCTATGCATATGTACATAGAGCAACAGTGCAAGCAGGAGGAACTAGCAACAATGAGCTTGCCAAGGTAGGACAGGCCGGGAACCAGTGGCCAAGCATCAGAAGACTTACCTCCACCCATCTTAGAAGGAAAGGGCAAGGCCACACTCCACCTATCCTCTTGCCAAATAACCCGACCATTGTAGCAACACCAAGCACCCCAACCACAGTGTGGATGCCAGCAACCTCATGGCATGGGTGCATGTCCTAGTCGATAAGGCACATACCCCAATTCCCACCTCCAGTACGGGAATCACAACCACAGGAGTAAAAAGATCAACAGATGCAGACGCTGACAAATCTCAACAGGGGCCCAAGCGACCAAGAACATGTACTACTACCATAGAGCGCAGCCCGCTGACCAAGATGAGTATGTCAAGGAGCTTTATGCTCAATTGGAAAGAGCAAAGAAGGAGAAGAGAGTCTTACTGGCGAAGCTAGAAATGGAAAGGGAAATGTTAAATGCCTTCCAACTAGAAAAGACATGCCAAGTGGCCTTGTAACAAAATGAAATCCATACACTAAAAGTAGAGCTAAGGGCCAAGAAAGACGACAAAGAATAGTGACAAAAAATACTAAAGGAAGAGAACCAGGAGCTGGTCGCAATACAAAGGGAATACAAACTCCTGGTTCTACAACAAGCAAAGCTCGAAGCACAGGTGAGAAAACTCCAAGAGAGCATGGAAGAGCTCATTGTGCTAGAAGCAGAGAGACCACAAGAGCAAGAAGAACGGAAAAAAGAGAGAGAAAAAGTAGAGCGTGGAATGCAAAGACAAAGGGAAGAACAAGCAACACTAGAAAAGGAAATTGGGTGCCTAACAGAAGAAAAAGAGGACCTTATACAAAAATGGAAAAGCTAGAAGCTGTTGATAGTGGCCCTGTCACAACAGCAAGGTGAGGGCTTGGAAGAGATGAACAAGAGGGCAGAAGAATGGACTAGCCAGAATGAGAAAAGGGTCAAAGCCTTGGCACACCATCTCACTCAAGTTGAAAAAGAAAAATACTTGTCGAAAGCAGAGCGACAACCGCCCAAGTGAGCTTCCAAACTCAACAACACGCCTTCCTGGATATCCTACTGAACGTACCCAGGCAGAGGAGGGAGAGTCCATAGAAACAATAAAAAAGAAACTAGGAATGGCTCATAGAGCAGTGAAAGCAGGATTCCAGATGCGGCCACAACCTAGTGGAGTCAACGGCGTAAGCCTGGAAGAGCAATGTCATTATCTCCTATTGGCAGGCCTAACCTCGCAAGAAGTGGATGCACTCGAGTTCATCGAAGAAGAGCAGTAGGAGCCAAGCCAAGAGAGGGAGGTGGATGTGAGCTTTGGAATAGGATCACATGAGGAAGAGCTTGTCCCACCACCTCCTTTCGCGTGGCCTGAAGAGCAGCAACATGCAAACATCTCCGCAGAATGAAAGGCGGCACTGAGGGAAAGAAGGAAACAAGTGGTGGAGGACTCAAGGAAAAAATGGAGTGCCAAGGGAGTGAGGACGCCCCAGGCACCTATCCCACCATGCAAGAATCATACCCCAGCGATCTTCCACACTGACCTTGTAATTTGGGAGAGGCAAGAAACGTCGAGGAGCCCCTTTGACTTTAACTTCCAGTTCCCCACCACCTTGCGTGGGGTTTTGCCTATCAAGGTGGTGGAGGAAGTGAGTAACATCAAAAGAAGGCTCGAACAAAAATGGCTAGAGAAGAGAGAGTAGAATCCCACCTTATGGGCCACTAAAGATGCTTTGGCAGAATAAGGTTTTTGAAGTGCCAAAGTCGATGGCCGATTGCGAATGTCAACCTAAATGGAGAAGAAGGGTCTACAACTCCAACCTAGACACTTGGATAGCCTTTTGCAACACTCAACCCTTCGAGCGGAATGACCCAACCTTTATACCTTACCCTCGAACGGTGGGAGTGGAGTTTGACTCCAATGTCCATGGCCGCTACAACTTCCCTATAATCTATAATCCTCATTGTACTACATATGAAGAGGCCCTCATCTTCATGTCAGAGAACTTGTATGATACTCTAATCCAATTCACTAACCAATTCTCTTCATGCCCTGATCCCGCCTTTATTACTACTTGTAATTACCTTAGACTGCTTAGGATACTCCTTAGGAAAGACCCCACCCCGCAGGAGTGCGGCCTTCCAGTACTCCATTTTGATCCTAATGCTATAGATAGTTGCGTGATGGCCCGCTGGATGTGAGCTACTCTATTACCTTCATTTTGCTTAGCCCTTCTAGAGGACATGAATAATAGCCTCTTCACCCACTGCAATCATCCATTCCTCTCCCTCCATCACTATCCTTTAGGTCCGCCAAAAACTCAAGGGTACCTCCAAAGCTGCCAGTTTCTTAACAAATCTATTAAGCCCTCTATTAAAATATTGAGAATACATGCTATGGAGGATCACTGATGAGCAAATAGACAATCATAATGAGGTAGAAGCATTGACAAAGAAGAACAACTAATCTTAGCTTTTGGTAGGTTGGTGGCTACTTGTAGTGTTTGAAGAGTATGGGGTACTTTCCATGGTCTTTCGTGCCTTGCTTACCACTATTGATTATAATGATACTGAGATGGAGTGTGCAAAAGAATTGTGCGAATGGCTCAAGGTGACAAGTCTAACCATAGGCGAGATAAACTCCCTAGGTATATCCTGCCCTTGATGTGCCCTGAACAATTGTGGGGGATGTGTAAAGGGCTAGGGAACTAGGGATGGAGCTAGCCGACCAAGTTTATTGGACGTACATTTGAGGACCCCTAGGTAATGTGTTGTGATCATGGGTGCTTTTTTTTTCATTTCTTTCTTTCTTTCTTTCTTTTCTTTTCCAACATAATGCAAGTACAACTAAATGGTAATTACTGAGTAGATGAGTGTGGGGAAGAGTGCCTTTTATAAGCTTACAATAGGTGGTATTGGTAGGTGAAAAAAGTGGAAAGGGACCATGGTAATCACCAACCATGGTTTTAATAAACCATGCATGAGTGATCTAGTTTAAGGCTTTATTTGCAGTATGTTTCTTTGCCTTGTTTGTTCCATACAAAGAGGCTATGGTGGACGTGATTGCATATTTCTCAACACCCCTCCTTAATCATAACCAAGAAAGACATTGAGTATATAGAGGTTGTCATGAGTAGAACCTTGCTAAGTGTAGACATGGAAGAAAAAAAGACAGCCATACAAAGCTAGAGGCTGTTACAAGGCCTCATTAAGTGTGTAGAGGCTATAGTGTACAGAGGTTACATGAGGAGTATAGGAGCTTATGATGGGAACATTAGGCAAGTCCACATGTTAAACTTAAAAAATTCTATCAGAAAATGAGCTACAAAAGAGGGACTGGTGAGTCCTATCCTTTTGTTCTTGGGGTTCTTCTTCTCCTTCTTCTTCAATGTTATATTTATCTTCTTTGACTATAGCAAGATATGCTCTTTGAGACCTTTTCTTAGCATAGAAAAATTTCTCAATATGCCCATTTTTCTTATAAAAGTCACAGACTACGCTCTTCTTCCCTTTCACATAGAGGAGTTGTTGGTCTCCTCTTGGAATGCTTGTTTCTCTCTTGTTCTTGATCTTATTTTCCTCTTCCAGGAGAGAGGCTTTGATGTGCACAAGTTTTGGCTTTGGCATGTTGATTAATGTGGTAGACACATTATCAAACTCAGGTGGAAGACTCTTGAGAAGCACTCCAATGCAAATGTCTTCATCCATCTTCAAGTTGATTCTTGCAAGTTGTGTCAACAAGCTTTCCATATAATTCAAATGAGTTGTAAGTGAGGTATTACTTTGCATATCGAGTCTAAAAAATTCAATCAATTAACCCTATTTGGAGGATTTTGAATGAGCTCCAAATAGGGTTTCTAATCAATCCCATGTCGCATAAGAGGTTTCACAATCATCAACATGATGAATGTAGTTGTCATCAAGTTCGAGCTTGATAATAGCTTGAGCCTTATCATCATTTTTATCCCATACGACTAAAAGTGTAGCTTCGCTTGGTTTCTTCTCTTGACCACTTATGATTGACCACAAGCCTTTCTTCATTAGGATCAGTTTGATCCTAGTTTGCCATGTATGAAATCCAACACCATTGAATCAAGATGTTGGTGAGTCCTTGCTCATTTTGAAATTGCAAGATTAGCAGCAAATCAGCTCCAAAAAATTCAAATTTCAATTGAGCACAAGTGCCAAGAAGCACTAGGTGATTTTGTGACTTAGTATACCCTTTGAACTTGGGATCTTCAAGATCTTACAAGTCCGAGTCTTCCTCTCCTTAATTTGATGCTAGAGTAGCACAAAAAAATCAGATTTGATCAAGGACAAGGTTGATTGTGTTAGATAACATAAGTGCTAAAACACTAGATGAGTGTCAATGGACACTGTGCTTGTATCTTCTTGAAATGCTTGCAAATCTTGTCAAGATCTCCCCTCCTTGCTGGTAGATAATTTGAATGCTTGCTGAAGACTGAGTACTGAATCAGATTAGAGAGTCAGTGACTTGATTTGAGCCACAGGAGTGAGAGAAAGAAGTAAAGCATGAGCTTGAAGCTATCAGATAGCTATGGCTACCCTCTTTAGGGTTTTGACAGGCGACTGGTTTTTTTCTTATTGCATCATGTAGACATAACCATTTGACAACCCTCTAAGCTACAGATAGCTTAGTTGTATAGCTTCAATTTCCCTATGGTAGTGGGCGACATCATTGCACATGCAGGCCGAATCGATGGTACGAATCACAGATGGTGCAAACTGGCCTGCGAGCTGTAACAGGCGCAATGTTGGAGCGTAGACTCAGTAATGTTGGACTTTGAAGTGATGGGGAGGAGTGCCTAGAGCAAGGCAAGAGTTCTTCAGAAGAAAGTACGAGCTGAAATGGCCCAAGAAGAGAGATTCAAGTCCTCCACTGAAGGTGGGTAGCTATGGAGGTAGGCGAGAGATTCATGGGAAAGTGGAGGAGCTAGAAATTCAAACTAGAATGACTCAATCAGTGGCCTAATGACTTATTAACTTGAAACCTACTCTGTTACCATGCTAAAATATTGAGAATGCATGCTATGGAGGATCATTGATGAGCAAATAGACAATCATAATGAGGCAGAAGCATTGACAAAGAAGAACAGTTACTAATATTATCCAAGCATAATACAAGTACAACTGAATGATAATGACTGACTAGATGAGTGTGGGGATGAGTGCCTTTTATAGGCTTACAGTAAGTGGTATTAGTAGGTGAAAAAAGTGGAAAGTGACCATGGTAATCACGAACCATGGTTTTAATAAACCATGCATGAATAACCTAGTCTAAGGCTTTATTTGCAATATGTTTCTTTGCCTTGTTTGTTCCATACAGAGGCTATGGTGGATGTGATTGCACATTTCTCAACACCCCCTTCTCCACCTCACTTCGATGATGAAGACTGACTTCTATCACGACTATGTAACTTTTTTTTAAAAAAAGAGATATCACACGTAGACACCGCAAGCTGCACATTGATCACAATCACTGCACCTAAGGGTCCTCAAGTTAGGTGTATCCGACGATCTCGATCGGCCGGCTCTGTTTCTAACCCCCTAGCCTCATTTTAATTTCCCACTTCATGCTTAGGGCATATCAATGGAAGGACACACCTAGGGAGGTAACACTCACCTATGGGTAGTAGACGTGTCACCCTAAGCCCCTACACCGCACCTCCCTTATGCACAAACTGGGTCCTCAAGTGTGGGACACCACCGCGGGCTTGCCCAAGGTTAGACCCATCTCCCAGCTCCACAAGCACGGGCACCACATGCTCCACAATAAGGTAGAAACACCCCCAAGGGTAGTGCACCTTTCTTTTCTTTCCAAGTACAAACAAAGGCCCTGACCACCAACTCCAAAGACCCCATCGTCCATGCAATACACTCCCTATCTTATGCAACATACCACCATGCAAGCACAACAAAGCAAGGGGCGGAAGTAACATCCCCAATCAAAAAGTGAATGAAGAAGCTCATTTGGAACAACACAAGAGACAAAAAGTGCGAAGGGCCATCAGAGGGATCTCTCCAACAAGATATTCAATTTGAGTTCCATAAACCTCTCCAGTAGGTCCATAAATCCCTCCAACACCAGGGGTCATTCCAAACTCAAGGACCTTTCACTTCCATAAATCCCTCTAGCATGTCCATAAATCCCTCCAACACCAGGGCTCATTCCCAATGCAAGGGCCTTTCAGTTCCATAAATCCCTCTAACACCAAGACTCATTCCAAACTCAAGGACCTTTCAGTTCCATAAATCCCTCCAACTAGTCCATATATCCCTCCAACACCAAGGCTCATTCCAAACTCAAGGACCTTTCAATTCCATAATTCCCTCCAACACCAGGGCTCATTCCTAACCCAAGGGCCATTTAGTTCCATAAATCCCTCCAACACCAAGGCTCATTCCAACCTCAAGGACCTTTCAGTTCCATAAATCCCTCCAACACTAGAGCTCATTCCCAATGCAAGGACCTTTTAGTTCCATAAATCCCTCCAATACCAGGGCTCATTCTAAATGCAAGGGCCTTCCAATTCCATAAATCCCTCCAACACACTTTCCAACAAGGCTCGTATACACACTCAAAAAGCCACTTGACTACCCCAACAACATCGTCCGACTCACCACCCAACAATGCCATGGGACTTGCACTCAATTAGGAGGGGGAAATGTTTACTAAAAAGCGAAGGAAGTGGAAAATAAGGCATCAAGAGGAAAAGCGCAATGCGAAAAAAAAAAGGAAAATGCGCCCTACAAGAGAGTGGGCCTGGAAGAAATCTAAAAGCATGGGAACAACCACCACAAGTACAAGATGCAACCATGGAAGCCACAAGAAGCCAAAAGCAAGAAGACGCACCTTTAATTATAAAGGCATGGCCGAAACAATGCAGGGCTCTCATCCGTGCAAATTGTAAATGTAGATAGGCAGTAGGAAGGAAGCTAGGAAGATAGGAGAATAATGGAAAAACCGGCCGTGTAAAAAGGAAATTACTGCCCAAGGGAAAGAGGATTTTATATATAAAGTTCAAAAAGTGAATGAGAGCTCATTCTTTGGTGTATTCCACTCTTATATCTACTTAATATCTATTCAAACCAATTAGTTGGGATCTTGTTGTCAAGATTGTGGGAGAGAAGGAAGGAGTCTCACTTGTAGCTTTCTTGCTTGCACAATGGGGGAATACACACAAGGGTGGAGGCTGAAAACAGTTTTCCTCTTCTTAGTTGTGTAAGCCAAAAAGAACTCACATACAAAGAAATAGAAGAACCCTATGTATGGGTCTCAAAACCAAACTCAACTAACTAAGGTGGCATACTAACTGAGCCACGAACTAGAGTAGATAAGGATAGCTATCATGTAGCTATTATTCATGGGCGGTGTACCAACCGCGTCTGCAACAACTGACAAGTCGGTGACATAAATACACAACGGTCACCTTGGCATATCACGAGTGGAGCTCGATATCTCAACACTCCCCCTCGAGCTCAATCCCAATTCCTGCACACCAAGCAGGTCTCTGAACTTGCGCAGCTTCTCTGCGCCCAATGCCTTCGTGAATATGTCAGCTACCTGATCCTCTGTGCTGACATAAACTAGATCAATAAGACCTAGTAAAACCCTCTCTCACACATAGTGATAATGCACCTCAATGTGCTTTGTTCTAGCATGATAGACTGGGTTATTGGCCAAGTGTATACTACTCATGTTGTCACAATAAATGACAACTGGTCCATCTGTAGACTGATGCATATCATAAAGTAGCTTATGCAACCAAGCTACCTCACATGCAGCCATTGCTACACCCCTGTACTCAGCCTCTGTGCTCGACAAGGCAACTGTAGGCTGTTTCTTGCTGCTCCAAGTGACTGCAGCACTCCCAAAAGAGAACACATATCCACTGGTAGATCATCTATCAGAAATACTACCAGCCCAATCAGCATCAGTGTATCCATGCAACTGTATCTGAACCCCAGTCTCATAAAATAGTCCATACTGCAATGTGGACTTCACATACCTGAGTATGCGTCTAGCCACATCCAAATGTGGTTTCCTTGGAGCCTGCATAAACTGACTTACCAATCCAACAGTATAGCTCAAATCTGGCCTGGTAATAGTCATATAAATCAAACTTCCTACTATGCGTCTGTACATAGTAGGGTCTTCTAGAAGCTCACCTGCATCTGTGCTCAGCTTCACATTCTGCTCCAAAGGAACTGAAATAGGCTTACAGCCTGTCATCCCATATTTGGACAGCATGTCCAATCCATACTGCCTCTGCAAGAGCTGTATCCCACTTGGTGATCTAATCACCTCAATGCCCAAGAAATAACGCAGCTCTCCCAAATCCTTCATCTCAAACTTCTACTTCAATAGCATTTTCACATGAAGGATATCTTCATCACTGTCACCTGTCATAATCAAATCATCAACATAAATGACAAGTAGCATAATACCTTTCTCTGTTTTTCTCACATAAAGTGAGAAATCTACCTTGGAAATCTGAAAGCCAATAGTGACAAGATACTGTCCTATCTTGTCAGACCATGCTCTAGGTGCTTACTTCAAGCCATACAAGGCTTTCTTCAACCTGCAAACAAACTCAGGATGAACAGCACGCACATAACCTGGTGGCTGCTCCATATAGACCTCTTCTTGCAAATCACCATGCAAGAAGGCATTCTTTACATCCATCTGATGTAAAGACCATCCCTTTGATGCAGCCATAGCAATGACTGCTCTTACGGTTGCCATCCTTGCAACCGGACTGAATGTTTCTTCATAGTCAATGCCATATGTTTGTGCATACCCCTTGACTACTAATCTTGCCTTGTATCTATTCACAGAACCATCTGCATTGTGCTTCACCTTATAAACCCACTTATAGCCAATTGCATTTTTACCTTTAGGCAAAGGTACCAATTCCCATGTAGCATTTGCTTCCAAGGCATCCATTTCTTCATCCATGGCTTTCTCCCATTTTTCTTTTCCCATGGCTTCCTCAAAAGAAGTGGGTTCTGGTTCCTGTATCACTTTAACCATATATGCATAGTGAATGGTTGTAAATCCATCATATTTCAGCCTATCCACAGGATACCTAGCTCTCGTAGACCTGCGCAAAGTAGGTTCACTCCCGGGTGCTCTCAAAACATCCCTGGTCTTCCTTACTCCAGGTGTAACAATAGAAGGAATACCCAACTCATCATCAATGCTCTGTTCTGAGCCACTGGATTCACCATCCACATAAGAGTGACCTGCATTCACATCAAACATGGGCTGATCAACCTTCTCTTTTCCTTTTCGTGATACCTGCATACCACTATCTGCATTACTTTGAGAAGATTCTCCTTATCTCAATCTACCTGTCCATGGTGAAGAATGTGAACCACTGCTAGAGGACGCTCCAGGTCCACTAATATTTTGTGACTGCTGCTGTGAATTCTGTGCAGCATTACCATTTTGTGCATCTACATCATCAATCACATTTACTAGTTTATGCCAGCTACTCATCTCATCAAAAACAACATCTCTGCTCACTGTAAACTTACGAGTAGAAGGGTTATAGCATCTATACCCTTTTTGCTGCAGAGAGTAACCAATAAAGATGCGCTTCTCAACTTTTGGATCCAACTTGGATCTCAACTCATCTGGCACATGTACATAGGCAATGCAACCAAAAATTTTCAAATGAGAAATATCTGGTTTCCTACCAGTATACCTCTCCTCTGGAGTCATGCCATGTATTGCTGCAGTGGGAGTCCTGTTCATTATGTAGACTGCTGTAGCAACTGCTTCAGCCCAATAAAAATCTGGCAAGTCTTTTTCATTGAGCATGGCACGAGATACCTCTCCAATATGCCTGTTTTTCCTTTCTGCAATTCCATTTTGTTGTGGGGTATGACTACATGAATATTGATGCTTTATGCCATGCTCCTGTAGGAACCTTGCAAACTCATTTGAGAGGTACTCTCCCCCTCCATCTGACCTTAGGCATTTTATCTGCAAGCCTGTTTCTTTTTCAACCATCGCTTTAAGAGTTTTGAAATGCCCAAAAACTTCACTTTTCTTTTTCATAAAATACACCCAAACTTTTCTGCTATAGTCATCAATAAAAGTAACAAAATAATGATAGCCTCCAAGAGATGCAGCTTTAGTTGTCCACACATCAGAGTGGATTAATTCCAATGGCTTCTTACTCTCTTGAACATGTCTAGGAAATGGTTTCCTTGCATGTTTTCCAAACTGACAGGCTTCACATACCTTATGCATTTCTGCAACCTTGAATTTCGGCAAACCTGCAACAATATTTTGGGCCTGCATTGATTTAAGTCGCTCTACATTAACATGACCAATGCGTTTATGCCAGATATCAATATCTGCAACTACACCGGTCCCATGAGCAAACATTGCTGCACTCAATTCAGACATGTCTACATCCAATGTAAACATTCTGCCCTTCTTCTTTCCTTTTGCTATCAAGCGACCTTTATTTTTCATATCCTCAACAAAGCATCCATGAGGATTAAATCTGACCTGCAAGCCCTGCTCAACCATTTGACCAACAGAAACCAGATTCTTGGTGATATTCGGAACATGAAATACATCGGAGAGGTATTTCTTTTTCCCATCCTGCATAGACAAAGGAATTTTTCCAATCTGCACAATAGGATGTGCAGTATCATCACCAGTCTCCACAAATCTTGGTTTTTTCATTTTTCTTGCATCCTCCATCCATTTTGCATGACCTGTCATGTGGTTTGATGCACCTGAGTCAACATACCATACATCATTGCTTTCTTCTACACTTGTCACAGAATTGTTCATGTGCTGCACCATAAACAAGTGCTCATTTCTGTCATCACCCTGTCTACTAGAAGATGCATAATTCCCTTTTTGCAGTTTTCCTTTCATGATGTCATTCTGCTTTTTATAGCAGTCTTTAGCCATATGACCCATTTTACCACAGTAGTAGCATTCAACATTACTGTTTGCATTTTGGCCTCTTTGCCATCCACCACGACCTCTTTGGCTCCCCCTGCCTCTAGAGTTACCACATTCTCCTCCATAGGACTGGTTTTCTTGAGTTTGCTGCATATTCTGATTTCTACCACGGCCCCCAAATCGGCCTCCTCTACTTCTGCCTCTAGCTCTTCCAGCATTTGAGTAGAAGACAGCTTCTTTTGAAGTTCCTCCTGAAGAAGATGCACCACCATTTCTCTGTTCCTCAGAAATTAGAAGAGCAATCAACTCCTCAAAATTAGGAAATCTTTCACGAACTGAAATGGATGTCCGAAACTGTGCATAATCCTTTCCTAGACCATTCAAGGTCATAGAAACTAAATCATCATCTTCCACTGGCGACCCAATGGAAGCAAGTACATCTGCAATCTTCTTCACCTTCATGTGGTAGTCGTTGATGCTCATATTTTCTCTTTGCACATTGTGCAACTCTTGCTTGAGCTGCATTTTCCTGGCTTGCGTATTTGTGCTATACATTTTTGACAAAGTATCCCATGCCTCCTTTGGCATACTTGCATCCTGAATATGCACAATCATAGAGTCTGAAATGCTGATAGACAGCCAATACATAACTTTCCTGGCTCTCTCATGCCATGCTTTAAATGCCTGCATTTGCTGTTGATTGGGAACATCAGAAAGAACTGGTTCTTCTTCATTTCCTGCAACAAATTCCCAATATCCTTTTCCCATAAGGAAATTCGTCATTCTAAACTTCCATGCTTGGAAGTTGTTCTTGTCAAGCTTTTCAGTGACAATCTGTGAAAGAGAATCAGATGCCATTACAGAAGACTGCAAAAAATTCTGTCACTGCAAAAACCACAGCTTCACCCTCACAAGGGAAAATCTGCAAAACTGGCGAAAGTGGTATTTGACCACACAGTCACTTCCTAGTGACGATTTTGCATCAACAGGCAACAAGGATGATTCTGTAACTCCCAATGTCTCTGCGCACAAGCATATAATGCAATTTTTACAGTAACTATTCACCGACCCGTAGAACAGTGGCTGCACAGCATAAAACTGGGCCTTTTCCTGAGTGCGTGCAAAAAACTTCCGCCTCCAAAACAGGCCCCAAAATGGCCTCAAATCAAAAAAACAAGGTTGCCGAAGGCTAAAGCCCTTTCCCGCAGCATATACTGCCCTCTTGCTTCACCGCGAAGGGCGTCCCAACCTGAGACAATGCACTCCTGCACTTTCCGGCTGTGCTACCTGCAGAGATCTGCTCCCAAAACAGAAAATGAAAGCAACACTGCTCCTCTTACCAGAACACCGCGAGCTTGGCTTGCTTTCTTGAGCTCCTTACCACGAACAAGGCTCTGATACCATGTCAAGATTGTGGGAGAGAAGGAAGGGGTCTCACTTGTAGCTTTCTTGCTTGCACAATGGGGGAATACACACAAGGGTGGAGGCTGAAAACAATTTTCCTCTTCTTAGTTGTGTAAGCCAAAAAGAACTCACATACAAAGAAATAGAAGAACCCTATGTATGGGTCTCAAAACCAAACTCAACTAACTAAGGTGGCTTACTAACTGAGCCACGAATTAGAGTAGATAAGGATAGCTATCATGTAGCTATTATTCATGGGCGGTGTACCAACCACGTCTGCAACAACTGACAAGTCGGTGACATAAATACACAACGGTCACCCTGGCGTATCACGAGTGGAGCTCGATATCTCAACACTTGTAGGTTGTAAACCACAAGAGAAATGGCCCATAATATTTGAAGAAAAAGATTCTTGTAAAATTTAGTTGTAAAATTTAGTTGGATGTTTCATTGAGAGCCGAGTTCCCTCCCCTTTGCAAATTATATCTGATCTAGTTACAACATGATTAAGATTGTCTACACGCATGCAATAAGAGACTAGTCTTGTGGTCACAAAAAGGGGTTGGATTTCTAATGGGGATGTGGAAATCCTAACCCTATAATACATGTATAAAAGAGAAAAATTAATTGAACAAGTTGCTCATGTGTGTGCAAGCTTTGCCTTCTTACTCCTTTATTATCTTGAGAGAGTGTGAAGGAGAGGGAGTGTGAGTGTGAGTGTGTATGTGAGTGTGTGGAGTGAGGGACATGGTAGTTGTCCCTTCTTCTCCATCCCATCCCTTTGGTGAGTTGCAAACATAAGCAAGGGTGTGTGAATTGAGAGTGTGAGGGAGTGAGGAATGTGGTTTGCAAAATTTTCTTTTTCTATTCATTCCCCAATTCTTCCCCAAGCTCTTTGTTGGCATTTCCTCTCATTCATGGGAAACAATGAAAGCACGACCAAAAGCAAAGAGTGCACACGTCAATTAAGAACATGGCTCGCCAACATGATGAATACAATGTGGTGAGTGTTGGTAAGTATGTTCTCCAATCATATTTAGTGGTAGATCTATGTAGCATGTGAGTAGGCTAGGTGAGAGATAGTTGTGCACTTCGTAGGTCAAAATCCTTAAAAGAATAAGGATGTGTTCAATGATTCCAATGTCAAGCTCATAGATCCCAATATTTTGGTTCTGTTGGTGGGACCCAAGGATACATTAGCCACCACAAAGTTAGTCACACACCGTATATCGCGGATTAGGAGGGCTATGCAAGTGCAACTCTAGAACGCATTGGCATGTGAAAATGCTTAACCATGGACATGTCACTACATGTGGAAAAATTGGATAATAAGTGAAAATGTCATTTGTGTGACTATCCAATACTTATCCACAATGAGAGTCATGTTAATGGATGGGAGTTGTAAGTGGTAACTCGCATGTTTTCCATGTGACTTTGTTACTTAATTTGGAAATCTATTCCTGTTGCAAGAACTACGGTCCTGTTGATCGGTTTTGCAGTCCTCTTGCAGTGTATTTGCTACTTGCAAGGGAGAGGGACCTTAATAATAAGGGAAAAATGTGATGTGAGAAGATTTGGAAAAACATAGCATGAGGAGAGAAAGACCTACAACATGTGATTGAAGCTTATATGATTTCAAAGCTTAATGGCGATGTGTTGGAAGAATGGAGTCATGGGATGAAATCCATTACTGCAATTCCTATGTTCTTTGACTATAACATCGAGGTTTTGATTTCAACTTCTCTTTTCCTTTCTCCTACTATAGGAAGCATGGTGAGTGCAATCTTTTGAGTGTTATTGCCAGTGAGAGAGATAGCAAGAGGGCTTTTTGGCTTTGGGCTGTTGATGATACATGTCACATATCACATTTCTCATCAATTAGAGAAGGAAAATGAGATTTTTAATTATTGAAGGATTAGTATATTTTAGAAAGATTATGTACTATTGTCAAATGATAATTATACGACTTGAGTTAGTGAAAATTTCAAAGGATTTACAATAGTAGAAGTAATAAAATTATTGGTTTCTTTGGGAATGGAAAGACTTTCTCACGTGATTATGTTTCATGCTTGCATAATCTAAATTTTTGTAGCTCCTAAAGTTCTCAAGTTCTGACACTTTGTGGTATTTATCTAAGAAGAGTATGCTAAAATGTATGCATTTTCACACCAAATACATATTTGGAATAAAAACATGTAGTTTGTTGCATATAACCTTGCATTTTTCGAAGTAATACTTGTAATTCTATAATGATAGTCCTACAATAGATCTTGAAACCGTATGGTATTTTATCAAAGAAGAGTATGCTATAATACATAATTTTTAATGTTGAAATAGAGATTGGAATTAAAAGGGGTAATTCACTACTTGCAGTTCTATAATCCCAGCAGTGGTAGTACCCACAACCAATTTGCAGCCTACAACAAATTACTACTCCTAAAAGTAAGGAGATCTATAAATTTGAATAATTAAATTGTTATAAGGCTGGATTGAGCTCTCAATGAAAGGAAAGTGATATAGTGGACTTTGTTTTGCCTTTTTTGGTACTTATTTGAGTAGTTTTGTTAAGAGAGATTCTTGACGTTTGTCCTATGGTGTTGTCTTAGGAGTCGATAGAGGCCGATCACTCAATTCACCTACTATAGGATCGATGCCCCCACTAAGGACCTCTCACTAATCATATCAGTTGGAAAGTGTAAGATTTAGGAACCAACCTGTACACAAACTCAAGCATAGTTGCAATTGGATATGAACCTTTTTTTTTGTACTGAAGATGAGGATGCAAGTAAGTTTATCAAAAAATTGGAACGGATGGCCTATAAGGATCGTAGGAGACATTGATTCTAATAAGCTTCAAATGATTGACATGTTTCTTGAAGGTTCAGCAAGATTGTGGTGGGATTCGTCGAATGAGGAAACAAAGGCATATTGGAATTAATTTAGAATTGGGTTTATTACCAAGCTTGTGATGAGAAAACTTCTAAGAGTTTATGGAAATCTTTGAAAAAAACATTCAAGAAGAGAATCACAAAGTGTCTAAATTTGCTTTTAGATTTGAAGAGAGATGGAGAGAGGTTACACCTGGTATGGAGCTAACTCCAATCATGCTCATTAAAGAATATAAATTGGTTTCTTTACTCAAACCTAAAATCGGAGAAAAGGCCTTGATAAAAGACCCTAATTCATTTAAGGATGCAATTAAAATAGCTAAGGGAAAACAAAGGAAGTTGCAATAAGGTTGAAATAATTAAAAACTATTCTTGCAACTACAATTCAAATTTCCAACATGGTTAATGCTACTACAAGAAATGTTGGACAACAAGCTATAATTCTTCCAAATTATTTGAAAGACTTGAAAATGGTCGACAAGAACGTTGTTACGCGAGCAGTGATCGAGAACAAGCCTCACTCACAACCCCATAACGAGATGTTAAGGAGTGCCGATTAGGGTAATTGACTTTGTCGAATGCACAACAGAACTTGAAAAATTAAAATATTCAACGAAACCCACAAACCACACAAGACAACTCACAATGAAAGTATCAAAAATTTTGGCAACAACCAAGTAAACTATATTCTCATACCTTAATAGCCTTGATCCGAAGCTTGACACCACAACGTCTAACTTCTTCCACTTCGACAATAGCACGTCCAAAAAAAATTCTCTCGCATGCGACCCTCCTCTCACATCTCTCACAAGATGACAAGAAAATACAAGGGAAGGGAGACCCTAACTCTCCACTCTCCTCTCCTTTTATAGTTTTTTACATCCTCCCTTACATTGGACATGATTTTGCTTTCCCAAAAAGCCTTAGGCTTTTTATGCCTTTCAAACTTAAGGCAATTTAATATTTTTAACGTTCATAACTTGACATTTAGGATATTCAAAGCTTAGGAAGCTTTAAAGACTTAAAACTTTTTTTTATGCATTATGTTTACGCTACCCTATGTGAAACGTACTGCTTTGTTTCTGTTCATCTCTTCACCATCTTCTCAACAGATCTCCTCTTGGTAGTGAACAAGTTACCCCTCATCTTTTTATCTTTGTTTTGACTACCTATCTCCATATCGAGACATTCTACCTCACAGAGGAGATTCAAATCAAGGTGAGGGTAAAGAAGGTCCTTTTTCTTCACTTCGCACGTCTTCAGCAAGCTTATCGATCATCTTCAATAGCTGCCTTTTCTTCTTTTGCTTCGTTGCCACATCCTTTCTTCTGATGCCATCGTCGAATTTTCCTTCAAGAAAACACGTTGTTCGTCTCTTTAATTACTATCTTCAATCCTCTGCGTTAACTTATCTCTATCACCTTCTGCGTTGTTTTGCAGTGCTTCACCGAACCTTCTTCCACAGCAGCCTCCATTTGTATGCTTCGGCAAGATCTCTGCTTGCTTTGCACTCATCCTTCAGATTTTCGTCCTCCAACCCTTCTTCCTCATCAGCAAACAAGATAGGCTTCACTCGAGCAACCTCCCCACTGCGCACCATCTTTCTTGCAGCATTCTTCACATCCTCAATCTTTTGCCATTCTTCCACAACCTGACACACGCAAACAGAATTCCTTATTAACTTAAAAATCCTTATCCTCACCTCTCAACTCTCATAAAAAAGATATGATATACTCCGCTCCACCCATCCAAAATCTCACAATCACTCTAGAAAATGGTGGTCCTCAAGATGTTGACCAAATGTGAACAACCCTTCTCACAATTGATGGCGTCCTTCACGACCCTCTAGCTCACCCAACCACCTTACACTCTCAACCAGAGGTTCCTAACTTTGTGATGAACATCCCAAATATTGCGTGCAAGAAATGTGCATGCTCAATGACAGGTGCTCTCTCATGTACGCGTGCATCTAAGATTTACTGCATATAGTTGCAGCGGACCTCATGCCATGCTTGTGCTCAATGATGGTGCAAAATGTGCATAATCCCAACCCATGGCATGAAAGTATTTGATAAGAACAGGAGACGACCCCCAAGTGCAATGCATCAACAAGTGCAACGTGAAGTGCTCGTGAACCCATTATCCCTTGTCATGTGCAAGAGTCTTGACAAGATAACATACCTAGCTCCTCAATGTTCTATAGCTATTGGCAAACACAAGCTTTGTCCTGTTCAAAAAAATACCAAGCTCGACCAAGGCTATCAAGTTCCACACTCAACAATTCAAACAAAATGATAGAAGCAAATCCTAGGCTTAAACAAACACAAGAAATCCAACTACGAAACAACAAAACTAACTATTACACAAACAACTAAGCTAGCAAAAATCAAACCTAACTACAATTTGACTAGGGGTTTTCAGTTTTCGTAAAAATACTTGACATATTTAGCCCTCCCCCTAGTCTGCAAACACTCATGTGCAGCAATTGCTTTCATAAAACAATGCAACATCTATCATCCATTCAGTTTCCTCATTCTTTTGTTGAAATTGTCATTCTAACCACCCCTCTATTTGTATTGTCATTAATCTTGATATGTATTTCTTTAATCTATATCCATTTATCCTTTGTTTATGTGCCTTCCCATCCAAATTTTCTAATGCATAAGTTCCATTTTTAAAAACTTTAGAAACCGTGAATGGTCCTTCCCACTTTGTTTGGAATTTCTTTTGAAAAGTATAATCCAATTTACTATTGTATCTCAAAACTAAATCTCCTTTTTTTATATTTTTGTTTTTTATTTTTTATTAATCTCTTGTATTAAAAAAATCTTGAATTTTTTCATATTGATCACACACTTCCTGTCTGCTTAATTGTGCTTCTTGTAATTGTATCAACCTTTCTGTGAAATAATTTTTTTCCTCTTCCTCAGTCAACTTTTCAATCATCCTTAAAGCCGGTATTTCTACCTCTATAGGTAATAAGGCTTCCTTTCCATAAACCAGTTTAAAGGAAGAATCGCTTGTACTTTCTTTTCTTGATAATCGATAAGCCCACAAAGCACTTGGCAATTCAATATCCCATGTTTATGGACGATCCTTTGTCATTTTAGACAGCATTCTTATTAACTCCCCATTAAATCGCTCGTTGAGACCATTACATTGAGGATAGATGGTGAAGCAAATCTTTTTGTTATTTTCGTTTTCTCACAAAGAAAGTCTATTAATTCTCCCTTAAAACCTGGTCCTCTATCTGACAAAATCTCTAAAGGTGTTCCAAATTTACAACATATATCTTCATAGATAAATTTTCCTACATCTATGGCTCGAATGTTTTTTACAGCCTTAGCTTCTGCCCATCGAGAAAGATAATCATCTGGTGTCAAAATATATATTTTTCCTCGTGAAGTATGTGGTAACGGACCAATTGCATCAATTCCCCATTTTTCAAAAATGTCATATGCAAGAATTGTTTTTTTTTTTTTAAGGTTTCAATATTCTCTTACTCATTCTTTGACATTCATCACAGGATTTGCACCAATGATTAACATCTTTTTGAACACTTGGCCACATATATCCTTCAGTTAAAATCTTGTGTAAAGTTATTTTGTAAGAATAATGTCCCCCACATGCCCCCTCATGATTTGTTTCTAAAATGTGATATATTTTTTCTTTCCAGGGTACTCTTCTTAAAATTAAATCCACTCCTTTAGCATAAAGAACATCGTTCACCATTTTATATCTTCCAGCTCTTCTTAAAAACCCATATTTTTTGTTTTTCTGAATACTAGAAGGTACTTGCCCTGTTAACAAAAATTCTTCTTCCAAGTCAAGAGCTTCTCTTTCCCTATAAAGAGGAAGATCTGCTTTCATTACAAACACTTAACAAATTGCTAATTGGGCTGCACTGTGAGTTTCCTGATTTTCTTCCTTGGAGATATGTTTCAAACTCCAGCTTCAAACTGTTTTAAATCTCTTAGAATTCTATTATACAACCTCTTTAATTTGGGTTTTTTTATCAGCCAAACTCCGAGTATTTGCTTTACTAATAGTAAAGCATCACCTCTAATTCTCAACCTTCGAATTCCCATTTTTGATAAAGCATAATGGCTGCTTGTGATGTTGCATACTCAGCTTCATTGTTACTTGTTGCCTCAAGTTTAACTGTTTCTTTTTTTATTAACTTTCCTTGAGGATCATAAACCACTATTCCTCCTGAAGATGCTTGGTGTGCATTACAATATGATCCATCAAAATACATCAAGAATGAGTTTTCTATTTTTGGTTTTTCTTCTTCTTTTTCTCCAAATTTTCCTTTAAGTAAAAAAGAGCTTCCTCTATAAGTTAAAAGGTCTGCTATTGTATCCCTAGTTGAATCCTCAACCTGGAATTTATATTGAAATTCTTCTAGTTCAACAATCCATTTCATAACTCTTCTTGATAAGTTTGAGTTATTCACCAACTATGGTAATAGTGTATAGCTTGTTAAAATAGTAAAGGATTTTGGTAGTAGATATCTCCTAAACTTTCTACAAGCAAATATTACACTTAACATTACCAGTTCTATTTCTGTATATGTTTTTTCTATTTGCAACTTCACTCGACTTGCGAAATAGATAGGTCTCATATATTTAGAATTCCTTCCTTGTTGCATTAGAATTGCTCCAATAGCATCTTCCCCAACTGAAGGATTCAAAAAAAACTCATTTTCCCAATCAAGTGCTTGAACTGATGATGCATGACTTACAGTTTCCTTCACCTGTTGAAACACTTCTTCAACCTCTTTAGTCCACTCTAAAGGATCCTTCTTGGCTACCATCTGTAACGGATAGAGTAACTAAGATGCCAAAGGAATGAATCTTGATAGATATCTTACCTTATGAATGAATGTCATAAGTTCTTTGGTATCTGCAAGTGATACTAAGGTTACTAGGGCTTCTACTTTTTCAGGATCAGGTTCTATTCCATTTTCTGAAACTACATGACCAAGAAGTTTCACTTTTGGTTAAGCTATTTTACATTTTTTTTTATTTAGTTGACAACCGTAACTATCCAATCTTTCAAATAATTTTCCACATTTTTCACAATGTTCTAATCTTGTACTATGAACACAAATATCATCAATGAAGTCTCTAACAAACTTTCCTAGGTAAGGGGCTAACACTCTATTTATCCTCCCTTGATACCACGCTGGTTCATTACTAAGTCCAAAAGGTAAAACTCTATACCAAAAACAACCCCATGGTATTATGAAAGTCGTTTTCTTTTGATCTTTTGGAGCAATGGGTAATTGAAAATATCCAGAATATCCATCACAAACACTATACCTTTCAAAACCTGCAACTAAATCTAAGATTTCTTCCACGAATGGAAGCGGATAATGATCCCTTTTTGTGACGGCATTTAGAGGCTTATAATTAACACAAATTCTCCAACCTCCCATTTTCTTTGATGCTATAACTATTGTGCTTACCCATTCTGAATCTTCTACAAGATAAATAAACCCGGCCTGCAACAATTTATCTACTTCTTCTTTCAAAACTGATATTTGTTTTGAAGTTAGGGGTTTTAACTTTTGACATAATGGCTTAGCATCTTCTTTCAGTTCTATTTTTAGCCCTTCCCCTTTCATTCCTCTGATTTCTAAGTATGAGATTGCAAAAAGGTTGGAATATTTATTTATAAGTAAATGATATTGTTTTCTTTCTCCATTTGTCAAATCTTGACTTAACATTTTTTCCAAAAATCTTTTTTTTTGTTGAAACTTGTGGTAATTCCATTAATTTTTCTAATTCCTCTAATTTCCCTTCTTCATCATCTTTTAAAAACCCATCTTTTTTATTTCCTTTGGTTTTAACATTTATATTTTGGACTTTTTTTTAATATTATTCTTCTGAAGTTGATTCTTCATCTTTTAACAGGAACAAGAGTCCTTTTTCTTTAGAAGGAAGATTTAAATTAGGACTTTTTTTATTTTTTGATACCCTTGTAACTATTGATGGTTCTATATGAGTTATTGACCTCATTCTATTTTCTAGAGATATTTCCTTCTTCTTTTTATTATTTTTTTCAATTATTATAGATGAAATTTCTGGATCTGAACCGCTTTTTGAACTTCCCTCCTCAGTTTCATCTTCTTCTTCCGTACTATCACTTTCCTCTTCTTCTTCCTCGCTAGTATCCTCATTCACTAATTCCTTTCTCAAGGCCACATCAAACTTCTTTATTACTCCTCTACGGTCATAAATTGTTAAGGTTCCTTTCCCCGAATCTTGTATTGCTCCTACTTTCCTAAGCCAGGGTCTACCTAGAATAAGTGGAAATGCTCCTAACCCTGCTAGCATAACATGACAAGTAATTTTCATAGCAACTCCATAAACCTTGATTTCAAGATTTTGAATTATTCCTATGCATTTCACTTTAGCATGATTTGCAAGCCTAATTCGAAAACCGGATCCTGCCACTGTTCGAAGTCCAAACTATTCTACACATGCTTGGGTAATCACACTGACTTGTGCTCCATCTATGTATGCCTCTCCTATATTTTTGTTTTTGTACCAAGCATCTACTACAGGACAAATATCCGATAACTCCTCTACAGTGAAAACTCTTACAGTAGCTTTTTTTCTTTCTCTCCCTTTCGGATTTACTAATTTCTTCCATTGTCCTCTCATCCTAGGGCACAACTCTATCAACTGAGCAAAAGATATATCAGCTTTCCTACCCATCATATCTTTCTTTAGATCATAGTCACTTTCTCCTTCTCCCAAAGGAATATCACTAGTACGATAGTGTTTTCTAGGTGCTCTCGATCTATTTTCTTCTTTTCTCTCTTTCTTTTCTCCTCTCTTTGTTTTTCTCCCTCTTTCCTCACCAGCCTTACTAGTTTCAGGTTCATCTCTCTCAGCATCTCTTCTTCTTTTAATTGCAGGCATAACATCAACAGTTTTATTTTCTTCTTTTTTTATTTTCTAAAAGAATACAATTTATGGCACTTTTTCATTTCTCTTCCTCATTTAACTTAGATTCTTGAGAAGTAGAATCATTTTTTATTTCTATCCCAAAATCATTCTGTCTGTTAGGTAAATTTTGAGGTAAAGGATACATATCCCCCCTTGCCCTAGGTGGATATGGACAGTCTGTACTTATATGACCTATCTCTCCACATGAATAACAAGTTACCATTGATCTACGAAAATATCCTCTACCATTTCCTCCTCTTCCCCCTCTCAAATTTTCTTGATTTGGTTGTCCTATTAGTCCTCCATTACCTCTTCCTAAGGATCAACCTCTCAACGCTCCTAGCCTTATGTTTTGCATTTGTCCAGATAATTGATCTTCAACTTCTGGTGTTAGTTGAGTATTTTTGTCTAGCTAAAACTTGATAATTCTGTTCATTCCTTTGGCAAGTTTGATCTCTATTATCTATAAGTGTTCTAAATGACTCTCTTTTTTTAATTTTCTCAATTTTTCTCTCTTTTTCTATAGCAATCATTACAACTTCATCAAAACTACTAAGTTCTTTGATTTTCAATTTTGTCCTCATCTCTCCTTGTAATTTTTCAATGAAATTTTTAATTTTTAACATTTCTGGGGCTCTCTCTCATGGGCCTAAAGATACATTCCAACGATCACAAAGTCTAATGTACTCTATGGCAAAAAATTCTATGGTCTGGTCTTCTCTCTTTTGGCATGTTTCTATTTTTCTCCAAAGGTCGTGGGAAGTCTCAGTTTCTTTAAAACAGTCAAAAAACGCCTGTTTAGTTGCTTCATACTCCATAGGAACAGGAGGATTTCTTAGTGTAAGGGTCTTTTCATTATCTTCAAACCAATTACAACCTTCATCTAACACTTGAAATTTCAGAATTTGGAGTTTCAATGTTGAGTCATTTATTCGCTAGATAATGCATCCAAGCTCTAGTTTCTCGAGGAATCGCTGAGGATCCTCTCCTTTTTTACCATAAAATTCAGGAAAAGAACTAGCCATTTAAAAAAACGATTACAAACAAGCAATCAATCCACAAGTTACAAACAAAGTCAAAAATTCCGACACTCCTCAGTGGGGGCACTAAAAAAGAGATGTTACGCGAGCGGTGATCGAGAACAAGCCTCACTCACAACCCCATAACGAGATGTTAAGGAGTGCCGATTAGGGTAATTGACTTTGTCGAATGCACAACAGAACTTGAAAAATTAAAATATTCGACGAAACCCACAAACCACACAAGACAACTCACAATGAAAGTATCAAAAATCTTGGCAACAACCAAGTAAACTATATTCTCATACCTTAATAGCGTTGATCTGAAGCTTGACACCACAACGTCTAACTTCTTCCACTTCGACAATAGCACGTCCAAAAAAAATTCTCTCGCATGCGACCCTCCTCTCACATCTCTCACAAGATGACAAGAAAATACAAGGGAAGGGAGCCCCTAACTCTCCACTCTCCTCTCCTTTTATAGTTTTTTACATCCTCCCTTACGTTGGACATGCTTTTGCTTTCCCAAAAAGCCTTAGGCTTTTTATGCCTTTCAAACTTAAGGCAATTTAATATTTTTAACGTTCATAACTTGGACGTTTAGGATATTCAAAGCTTAGGAAGCTTTAAAGACTTAAAACTTTTTTTATGCGTTATGTTTACGCTACCCTATGTGAAACGTACTGCTTTGTTTCTATTCATCATCTCTTCACCGTCTTCTCAGCTGATCTCCTCTTGGTAGTGAACAGGTTACCCCTCATCTTTTTATCTTTGTTTTGACTCCCTGTCTCTATATCGAGACGTTCTGCCTCACAGAGGAGATTCAAATCAAGGTGAGGGTGAAGGTCCTTCGTCTTCACTTCGCACGTCTTCAGTAAGCTTGTCGATCATCTTCAACAGCTGCCTTTTTTTCTTTTGCTTCGTTGCCACATCCTTTCTTCTGATGTCGTCGTCGACTTTGCCTTCAAGAAAACACGTTGTTCGTCTCTTTAATTACTATCTTCAATCCTCTACGTTAACTTGTCTCTATCACCTTCTGCGTTGTTTTGCAGTGCTTCACCGAACCTTCTTCCACATCAGCCTCCATTTGTATGCTTCGGCAAGATCTCTACTTGCTTTGCACTCATCCTTCAAATTTTCGTCCTCCAATCCTTCTTCCTCATCAACAAACAAGATAGGCTTTACTCGAGCAACCTTCCCACTGCGCACCATCTTTCTTGTAGCATTCTTCACATCCTCAGTCTTTTGCCATTCTTCCACAACCTGACATAGCAAATCCTCACGTGGCCTCTGGTATGCATGGCAGCATTGAAAGGCATCGAAATGCACACGCAAATAGAATTCCTTATTAATTTAAAAATCCTTATCCTCACCTCTCAACTCTCATAAAAAAGATATGATATACTCTGCTCCACCCATCCAAAATCTCACGATCACTCTAGAAAATGGTGGTCCTCAAGATGTTGACCAAATGTGAACAACCCTTCTCACAATTAATGGCGTCCTTCACGACCCTCTAACTCACCCAACCACCTTACACTCTCAACCAGAGGTTCCTAACTTTGTGATGAACATCCCAAATATTGCGTGCAAGAAATGTGCGTGCTCAATGACAAGTGCTCTCATGTACGCGTGCATCTAAGATTTACTGCATATAGTTACAGCGGACCTCATGTCATGCTTATACTCAATGATGGTGCAAAATGTGCATAATCCCAATCCATAGCATGGAAGTATTTGATAAGAATAGGAGACGACCCCCAAGTGTAATGCATCAACAAGTGCAACGTGAAGTGCTCGTGAATCCATTATCCCTTGTCATGTGCAAGAGTCTTGACAAGATAACATACCTAGCTCCTCAATGTTTTGTAGCTATTGGCAAACACAAGCTTTGTCCTGTTCAAAAAAATACCAAGCTCGACCAAGGCTATCAAGTTTCACACTCAACAATTCAAACAAAATGATAGAAGCAAATCCTAAGCTTAAACAAACACAAGAAATCCAACTACGAAACAACAAAACAAACTGTTCCACAAACAACTAAGCTAGCAAAAATCAAACCTAGCTACAATTTGACTAGGGGTTTTCAATTTTCGAAAAAATACTTGACAACGTTATAAGAAACCTAATGATAATGTAATTCAAAAATTGCAAGAACAATTGACAAATCTAAATTTAAACATGAATATGTTACAAGCTAGGCAACCTCCACTACAACCCAGATTTAGAGGGCCTCCCAAAAACAAGTGAGGAACTTTGAATGCTTCAACTACAAGGAAAGAGGACATATTTCCCTTGATTGGCCATACCCAAAAAGAACAAGAGGCAAGATATATTCCATACTGCAATGGAATGCTAGGCAAGAAGCCAGACCATAGCAAGAAGAACCATAACCTAAACCAGACTCTCTCTCTCTCTCTCTCTCTCTCTCTCTCTCTCTCTCTCTCTCTCTCTCTCTCTCTCTCTCTCTCTCTCTCTCTCTGTGCACCCTACTCAATGCTCATGTTATTGAAGGTTACAACACCATTGCTTCATGCATTTAGAAGAGAGTGTTTCATGCATCTATGAATCTCTCTTGCAAATATCATAAGGAAACAAATAATGTAGTTGGATGGATATGCGAGTGCCTTTAGACCTTGGTTTCTTTCTCTAAGACCTTTGTCAATCAATCCCTATTCACTTATTCCCTCTCTTTCACAAGTTAATAGAAGAAAGAATGCTTGTTGTAGCTAGGCAATGATACTACTGATTGATATTATATGTACACAAGTCACATGGACAAGTATGTTGCCATCTTAACCAATTTCAAATCATTGCAAAACCTAATTGGGATGAAGATTTGTTGAGAAAAAAGAGTAGAGGCGTATTACTTCATGGATAAAGGCATGGGAGAGAAGATTTATTTACTAGGGTGCATCTTTATCCCCTATCTTTTGCAAAGATGGTGGCGTCAAAGCCCTATACTCTCTCTCTCTCTCTCTCTCTCTCTCTCTCTCTCTCTCTCTCTCTCTCTCATTGATCCTCAATAGAGATAAAGATGATATCAACAAGGTGAAAATAACCAACTGCATCGCTACAAGTAGCTAGGATCTATGATATTGTAGAAGCCTCAAGATGGTGTGCACCGAGGAGTGCAAGGTTCTAGACGTGGGGGAAGATGAGAAAATTACAACAGAACATAACATCATTGGGGCCTGTGACATTAGTGAGCATAGCAAGATTAGGGCATGCAATATTAATTCAATCCACATGATACCTCCTTATTCATGAAAACTCTCCTTATTCAATCCACATTTTCAATAGCTCATATGTGCACCATCTATCATGTAAGAATATGCTTATGTAAAACTTTATACTCATTTTGATATTTTACTTTACATTGTCTTTTAATGTTAATATAGATGCTTGCACATGAATTCCATTTCACATGTGATACTTTGCATACCTTGCATTTACTTGCATATGATGCACGTTGCGGTTGGTATATGTAAGGATGAGCATATATTTTCTTATGGTTGCACTTTCGCCTAAAGAGTTAAAAAACAAACCATTTTGTTAATGATTCTCTTTAATTTCATGCATGCTAAACAAATCAAATAGTGGGAAAAGTAGTGTATGTACACATTCTTGATCTCTTTCTATTCTAAGATACGGCAAAGAAGACTTGTAAAAACCTTATTTAATAGAAACTTAAATACATAGAATTTTAAGAACATTTCCATATGAAGTTTTATTGCTAAAGGCAAAATATAGTAGGTTGTCCAATGATACTCAATATTTAAAATATATTAAAAAACTACATATCTAAGGAGTATAATTAGACCAAAAGCTTAAACAATAAGAATAAGTTTTGCCAATGGGATTGTAGCTTAGTGGTAAGAGGCATAGGTTGAGTTTCATGGGTGTATGCATTTGAACCTTGAGTCAACCTCTAACAACATTACAATAATCTCTTTGCATTACCAAAAAAAAAAAAAAAAAAAAAGAGTTTTCATGAATAAGGAGGTATCATATGGATTAAATAAGAAGAGTTTTCATGGAGGAGGAGGTATCATGTGGATTGAATTATCATGTGCAATATTAATTCAATCCACAAGATACCTCCTTATTCATGAAAACTCTCCTTTCTTTTTCTTTTTTCTTTTTTCTTTTTTTGTAATGCAAAGATATTTTTGTAATGCCGTGAGAGGTTGACTCAAGGTTCTAATGCACACACCCATGAAACTCAACCTATGCCTCTTACCACTAAGCTACAACTCCATTAGCAAAACTTATTCTTATCGTGTAAGCTTTTGGTCTAATTATACTCCTTAGATATGTAGTTTTTTAATGTACTTTAAATATTGAGTATCATTGGACAACCTACTATATTTTGCCTTTAGCAAGAAAACTTCATATGAAATTGTTATTAAAATTCTATGTATTTAAGTTTGGATTCGCCGTATCTTAGAATAGAAAGAGATCAAGAATGTGTACATATACTACTTTTCCCACTATTTGATTTGTTTAGCATGCATGAAATTGAAGAGAATCATTAACAAAATGGATTGTTTTTAAACTCTTTAGGCAAAAATGCAACTATAAGAAAATATATGCTCATCCTTACATATACCAACCACAACGTGCATCATATGCAAGTAAATGCAAGGTATGCAAAGTCTCACATGTGAAATGGAATTCATGTGCAAACGTCTACATCTACATTAACATTAAAAGACAATGTAAAACAGAATATCAAAATGAGTATAAAGTTTTACATAAGCATATTCTTACATAATAGATGGTGCATACATGAGCTATTGCAAACATATCTTTTACATTGTGTTGCATCTTTTATCTGTGTGAACGCACGTACATGGGCGTGTGTGCATGGAAAAGAGACTGACAAACAAACAAATATACTAAGTATTTTCTAAGAGTGTTATTTTTTGGTTTGCAAAAGTTTTTCACTTTTTAGAGGGTTTAATAGATTTATAAGTTTCCTCTCCATTTGCATATATCTATACAATAACACATAAGAATATGTTATTACTTTGTGTGCCACACACTATGTTTGCCTTTTTTATTCTAAAAAAATTTTGAACACATGGCAATTACACGTTCATGACGACACTCTTGGACACATTTGTCAAAAATGCATTCTTCATAATGAGGAACAAATACATTTTCAATTGCTAACTTGAAAATAGAATGAGACGAAATTAGATATTGCATCTCGTTATTATGTCTTTCATCTTTGACTAAATACATCGATTGCATAGCTATATTATCCAAAGAAATTAAACGGCCTTTAGTGCTTCAAAATCATATACATTTTTTGCATGCTTGAATGTACATATCCTTGCATCAATACACCAAAAGGCCCATCCTCACAAATCTCAAAAGCCATAAATCCCACCCCCTCTCGCACCCTTTGTTGACATAGGTTCCATTTGGATGGGAGTTCAAAAGAATAGCTCAAACAATGCTTATGGCTAAGATTTATGTCTTATTTTTATAGTACCTCCTGACACCTCTATCATTTGATATATATGAGTGTAGATTTCACTTTGTTTTGGCATATTCATCATGTCCTTTGGTATTGTCTTTCTCCTAAAGTAAACCCTCACTCAACTAAGTATCATATACACACACATTGGAATGCAAACACCCAAATTTGAGATTAGGCAAGAGAGAGAGAGAGAGAGAGAGAGAGAGAGACACTCTTCACACAAGCAAGATCTCCAAAGTGAATGCATTTTTCCAATTAACCAAGCACATTGTCTATGAAAGTGTATATGACTAATTAGATGCTTCTATGAATTATCTCAACAAATAGCTATTCACATTTGTGGGATTGTATACAATAGGCATAAAACATACTATTTGTAATTTAGTTATGAGCAAAGGTAAGCGCCCGTGCTATCTTCGTGAAAGATAGAACGATGGCTTTCCCTTGCTCACAAAAGCACAAAGCGAACAAGACAAGGCCTTATCAACTTCACAAGTGTGCTTACTACACATCACGCATTTAGCAAGTCCAACCAACAATGCTTGCCACATTGACTGATGTATCATAACAAGTCCAACGTTTCCCTTACATGTGCATATCCGACATATGTTGGTGCACACATTACCTTGCCACCTTATAAACTTGTTATCCAAAAAAAAAAAGCTCTCTTAGACATCAAAGCTTAATGAGGACCACAAATTTCATTCCTAAGGTATTTGAGTCTCATATGGAAGGGTTTTTCTATAGGTAGTTTTACCTAAAGTATTTCAATCTTATATGTAACGGTATTTCTATAGGTAGTTAAAGGTCCCTCTACATACTAGATCCTATTTATTTGCATGCATGCAAACATACACTCACTCTTAGCTAATGTATCTCTTCACAAGCCTTATATATCTATACATCCCCTCAATCCATCTCGAAGTATGACTCATTTCAAGTTCACTACAACATCACTACTTGCTCCATTGGCAACTTCCAAAATAAAAAATCTTAGATATTTATTAGAGCACTAAAATTCCAAGGTGTCTCACCACCATTAATACAAAAAATTGATCAACCAACACAAAACAAAGAGATCGTATCATCCTAGATAAACTCTTTACAATTGTATGGACCTTCACATGAACTCTAGGTTGTTCCATGTTGAGTGAACTCCCAAAACGTACATGACTACTAGGCCTTTGCAAGAACTCTCTCTCTCTCTCTCTCTCTCTCTCTCTCTCTCTATGGGTTGTCCCCTTCCCTACCCACCCACCCAACCCCCCGGGATGTGGTAGAACACTCAATCCAATGCTTATTGTTTTTATTAAATGATGTAAAAATTCCAAGACCTGGTAACCAAAATATGGCAGCAGGGGTATCTAAGAAGGCCTCAGGAGAAATCTTGATTGCCTAGAACATTTCCTATTCTTAACAGGTGTTACCTGAATTATTAAGTTCAAAGTTAGAGCTGCTTTGGGGATACAAGGACTTGATAAAACAGTGTCCACCCCAACAAGGTAACATATGTTAAAAGGAGTGTCGTGTCTGAATTCTGAAGGATTGGAGCCAAAGGGGAAAAGCAAGTATTACAAGGACACAATCATAAATCTTGATTGTGTTCTTACTTTGCGTCACAGGAAAAAAATAAAACCCAAAATAATTTATTTGGGCTTGAACAAGGACCCCCCTGGATGTGAATAAGTGCATACTCCATATCGATGTGGAATATCTAAAAATAAGTATTAAGGCACATGAAAACTTCTAGACTGGTGATGTTCCATAGGCCAGCATGGATGATAAACCCCTAACCAAACCAGTATAGAGTTAGTGCCCATTCCCCATCTTACAGCTATCTGAATGGAGGTTGCCATTCTGGTTAGACATCCATCCTTAGCTTTCATGACTTTGGTTCATAGAAATCTGAGAGCTTCAAAACTCCAGACTGTGAACAGGTCAGTTTGTATGCAACTCGGGAAGACACCAGACACCTTAACCCAAGGCCTAGGCCAAAAATCAGCTTCCACAGTGTAGGCTTCATGAAAGCAGCTATCAAAACAATAGCAATGTCTAGCTCAATGCAAGATGAAGTAGAGGACCCTCGTGAAAACGACAAAACTCAAATTAAGTCTGATACACACACAAGAACAAACAATTGAAATACTGTCAATTACATGCTTTTCTCCCAATTGTCTTTGTGGTGTGATGCCGCACATAGTTCACACACTTGTGAAACTACATCTTTGTTAACAGAATGATGCGCTAGGTTGATCTATAAAAATCAAAATGCTAAATTGTCATTTGATGTTCACCACCAACATGCAATCCAGAAGAGAACTGAACGAGACAAAAATGCACCAGACAACATTGACCTAGACTACCCTAAAACTACCCATCTTCACCCTGTTGCAGGTCCTGTAAGTGTTCCTTGGACACAACACAAGTACATAGCTGAAACCAAGCAAAACCATAGAGGAACAAACACAAACGTTTTTAAAAACTGGCAAAAAATGAGGACACTGAAAACACAACCTTGCCATTCAACAATGTGGTGGCTCGTATGATATCCATATTAATCCCTTCTGTGTCATGAGACACTTAAATTAATAGAGCTAGAACAGGATATCTAGCCTTCTGGCCCTCACAAAACTGTCCAGTGACTCCCAAAACTGTAGAACTGCAGTTCGATCTTGATGCCTCTTGTGTTTGCTCAGCTTTAGTTGAGAAAATACATATTGCAGTATCAATAGAAAAAGAGGTTCATCAGTCCTGAATCTGTTAAATTGGATGAAAGAACCACAAATATTCTGACTCACTACCATATACCACCAAATAAAACAAATATAAATGCTCTTACCGAAATAATTTTTACATTCCACTGCTTCACTACCTTGGCTGATTCAACGCTATCATCCTCAAAACGAAGAAAGATCCCCATAACTGTACCATATGATTCGAGGCATAGACATGGACAACCCAGACATGCGCATACACAGGAAAAACATCCAAGTAGCACCAGAAAGTTGTCAGCTGAGGTAGCTTGATGTAATTCTTCCATAAACAAAGAGAAAAAAATAAGAAGGTTAACACATACTCTTGCTGAAGATCTCCACATGATCTTTGAAAGGCCAGTCTTTGAACTGCCATTCTTTGCCAAGCACAAACACTGCAAGAACTCGATCCCAATCTTTTGAAGACAAAACTGTTGGCTTGTCTCGGATTTCGTATTTCACTGGTCGATCACGCCCTATCTTCCTGTGAAACTGCATCACCTCTGGCTTTTTGGGCATTGATTTAGCTTTGACATCAGCAGCAACATAGACCCCTTCCTCCAGAAACTCCTTGGCATTATACATATTAAGCATGGTTTGGAAAGCACTAGGAACCAGAATGATCGGCATGCCTTCAACCTTGATTTTCTGGTTTGCAACAGGGAGAGGAGGCCGTGGTACGGGTGGCCTATAAGTTCTAGAGTCTGGCTTTGGCTTTCCTGCATCCTTCTGCTTACTGGAGCCAGGATCATTACCCATCTGATCACCATCAGTTCCCAGGTGATCTTTCCAAAACCTGCTCTCTTCACCATCTGCATGTTTGTCTCCATCCTTTCCATCTGCTTTCTTCTTCTCCTCGTCCCTTTTGGCCAGCATTGTGAGAATTTCCTGAAAATCCTTGTTGTGGCACAGCAGAATTGTGTTCCGGTCTCGAATCGGCCGCTCCCGCTCACGGATGTAGGTCATCATGCGAGACGCATCCATCTCCTCAGGCTCATATTCAGCATCCACGGTGTCCAGGTCAAGCCTCATTCTCTTGGAAGGCCCAAAGATAGGGTTCTCGGGCCGGTACTCTTCCACATCCTCTGTGGGCAGCAGGCCAACACGGTCTCTGTCATCACGGGGAGGCAGGAGGGGGGCGGCTGAGGGGGCAAGGATCTCAATGGCATCGGTGGTCTGGACACGGCCTTCTAGGTACTCAAGGAGGGCCTTGCGGTCGATGTAGGTGACTGTCTGGAGGCGGAGGGCGCGGGCCTGCTGCATGTAGTCGGTGTGCTTCATCTGTGTGTTCTTGACGAAGAAGACGAGGGAGTCGAGGGTGTAAAGGCTGCCCTGCTTGGAGCGGTAGGCCGTCTCGATGTTGCATGGGAAGCGGTACTCGTCTCCGAAATGGAACTCATCGCCGACCTGCTGGATGCTGTCGAGGTCTGAGCGCATGGTGTACTCGCGCAGGACAGTGAGCGGATCCATCTCCTCTCTCTCTCTCCTGCTGCTGCTCCTGTGTTTCTTCTTCTTCTTCTTCGTTGTTCGTCCCTCCTTTCTGCAGGTAAGTTTTTGTTTCACATTATTGCAAAATCTTTTTCCTATTTTTGCAATTTGTTTTTTGTTTTGTTCTTTTTATGTTATTGCAACTTATTATGGTGTTCTAACCCCACGCACATGACCGACCGAAGGTGAGGCGCGTAGGGTTTGCCCAAAAATTACTTGTTGCGCATATGGTTCGTGGTTCCGCTAATGTGTGTTACTAGATTTGATGCTAGAGATCAATGCATACCAAAGAGATCTCTGCACAAAAATGACACATGTCCCATTGTTTGGTCGTTGCCACGCTCGCCTACCATGAACACAAATCATCCCCTTGGTTTTCTCTTCCCCTTCAGGCTCCAGTTAACCTTAGATGCACAAAATATTCTAAAGCCACGTCAAAAAGGGTGAACCATGGTTGTTGCCATTTCAACCATAGTTGGTCATGTGCGTAGGCTATCAACAACACCAAAATGCATTGCAATATCTAGAACAAGTGCATGCAATCATGCGCTAGAGCATTGCCCTTCAAACATTGCACGACTCGAGTTGCTACACTTGGAGTGGTGTGTTTCTGGCGTGAGGCTAAATAGCCAATAATGCAAGGGCAAAGGTAAGACTCTTTCCCAAAAGAGGTAGAATGGGGCACGCAATATGCACCGAGAGAGAGAGAGAGAGAGAGAGATGACAACTCTTAAAATGTAGATACCCAAATTTGTTATCATAGATATACAACTCTTAAAATGTAAGTATATGAGTGCTCGATTGAGATGACTAAAGGTTGAACATTGAGGACTAAAGATTAAGGGCCAAAGTGGAACACCCAAATAGATCCACTAACAAGAAATAAGTCATACTAGATAGAAACGAAACATAGGGATGGAAACCAAGCTCAACTCCCAACCATAGGGAGATGTGCAAGTATAAGGTCATTTTAAATGACCTTCCAAGTCCACATAGTTGCCACATCATTGGACATCATGTGGGTGCATGAGAAGCATCCTCCATGTGTCCCTCCCATGCAACTTTTCTATGGGTCCCACTACCATATGGCAAATGGTCTTTTGGAGGTCAAAACCAAAAGTAGTGAAAACTTGTAGATAATGTAGGGGAGTTTTTACCATCTCAAGGCTCAGGGACTATCTCTATGTTGGAGAATTCCATCTACGGCCTAAACTTTGCAACCTTTGTCTTTAGTCTATTGGGGGAGTCAAAATTTGCCAAGAATGATGATTTACAGTTTAGAGGTAAGTGCATAGTCTCCAATTCCCTTACTGCAAAGTTTACTGATAAATTTGGATTCCCTTTGTCAAGTCATAACATAGGCACTGATGAGGGAGCTCAAAGGTTAACTATCTAATCCTGATTTCTAACATACATGCAACAAAAGAAGCTCCCTCAATTTCAAAAGGGAGCTCTCTCTCTCTCTCTCTCTCTCTCTCTCTCTCTCTCTCTCTCTCTCTCTCTCTCTCTCTCTCTCTCTCTCTCTCTCTCTCTCTCTCTCTCTCTCTCTCTCTCTCTCTCTCTCTCTCTCTCTCTCTCTCTCTCTCTCTCTCTCTCTCTCTCTCTCTCTCTCTCTCTCTCTCTCTCTCTCTCTCTTATATGAACATCCCATTCTCAAGTTGATTTGCTCAACTTCTCATGATCTTCCTTGCTTACATGCCTATATTCTACTTTGATGCTATAGAGAAGGACTTTGAATTGAGATTGCCTTTTCCAAGTTGTGACTTGCAGTGGTGCTAACGAGAGTGTTGGAATGTCTAGTGTTTAACCATGGATTTTGATCTTGAATGCATTTTCCCTCTTTCAAAGTTGAATATATGAGCTCTCTCTCTCTCTCTCTCTCTCTTTGACATTCCCTCTCTTTTTGAGCTTGCCCCGCAAATGTTGCACGGCTGTCTTTTGGGCTTCATGCTCCTTTTTCTTCTTGGGTCTCTCTGCTTCTTCTCGCTTTGCAATCATGGCCTTTATGTTTCAATGTTCTAACTAGAGGTCAATATCAACAAAAAAGTTGGCCTACACATTGGGAAACGATGATTATTCTTGCCGAAGATCAACCAATGTGGCAATAATAGCCTCCTCTTTATTTGCTACCTTAGGTATGTTGGGCATATCACTGCAAGCTTGATTATATAATGCATCAACATTTTCTTGCATTGTTTATCCATGGCCACAAAGTCCATGTGCACACAAGGGAGATGATCAAAGTTGAGTGCATCTTGATTGAGAGACCATACACGTGTGGCTCTAAATCCCACCTTTTATGTTCCCCATGGTCACAGCCTTGTTTAATGCTCTTGACGCAATGCCCACAATGTCTAACCTTACTCACGGTTCCATCAGCATTTGACATAGGAGAGAAATAATATATATGCCCCATAACTCACCCTTTGCAATAATCTCTAGACCGGTGTGGCTACCATGACCATGGCAAGACTAGCAAGTGTGGATTGCTTGATGACACATTGTTTGACACCACCCACCTAAAATGCTCCATCCATGTTGAGAACAATAGCATTGTCATCAATGCCTTATTTTGCATGGACATTGTGGTCTCCTCTTTCCGTTGGCTAAGACAATTTTGCATGGCCCTCTTTTCCTTGAATATATAATACCCTAACAATGATTGGCCTTCAACATTCACACATTTGAGAAAGGTCAACCATGTTTGAGAGTCTAGTGTCATACTATGCGTGGCCATGGTACCCTTTTTTATTAAGACCTTCATTCCTCCATCTCTAGACCCTTGGCAACTAGTTTGATCTGCATTCCAAATGTCAGAAGGTAATTGTGTTGGCTATACAATAGCTCCAAAATGTCATAAATGACTTAACCACTTTAGGTCTCAAATTTATAGCTCGTTGGTGTTCCAATGATTCAGCAAGTGTGAGCCTTACCTCTATATGCTACTTCCTAAACCCATTTAGCCAACTACGGCCAAGAATACCATTAGTGAGAGGGGGTTCACCTTGGTTTGATAGCTCCTGTGAAGGATCATTGGACCATTTCTTCTTCCTCCTCTTTTGACAAAGTGGGAGATAGTCCTTTTTGCACTTCTTAGTAGTTCTCCCTTTCAAAAATGCACTCAATGCAAATTGAGTCATTCCATATTGCCAAGCAACAACACTTTGAGACATCCCACTCTCCACAACTTTCATTGTAGTAGCCATGTTAGCTTTTTTCCAAAACCTAGCTTCCCTCTTGAGTCTTTGGATAATAGTGGCCACTTCAGGTTGGACATGGAGCTAAGAAGATGCTTGCATATCTTGTGAGCTCTCAATTGTGACCACTATGCTTATTACCTCAGAGCAAGAGAGCCTCATTCTTGAAGCTTGCAAGGGTGGTGGACTTAGTCTAGGGCATGGTCAAGCTCGATTGAAGTTGGTTCTTGAGCATCTCTCTTTGTCTTCTTGGTTGTTTTGAGGTTCATATTTGGAAAGAAGAAATTTGTGTTGAGAAACATAGTTGTAGCATGCAGGGAGGAATGTAGGAATTGCAATTTTGCACAATAGATAACCTTGAACTACAAGGAAGCCAAGGTTAAATGTATGGCCAAACAAAACATTATGTATACAATGTAACTACAATAGGTCACCATAAAGTGCTCACCTATAATCTAGCTCTCAAAATTCCTAAAAAATGTTCTCATAATCCTTAATTGAGAACTTGGGTTTCTTGGCTTTGGGCTACAAATCAATTGGCCTTGATTAGGGAGCAGAATCAATGTGTTCAAAGGGAGGTGAGGAAGTATGGTATTGCTTTGTTGCCTCCTTCACTTCTCTAATTGATTATAGTAATCCTTGAAGGGGGTTTGTGAAGTGTGCAACTTTCTTTTGGGTGCAAAGGCTAGTTGGCTTCACATGCAGACCTCCATAGTTATTCACCATGTACTTGTGCTTGTCCAATAGTAGATTAATGCATAAGATATTTGTTAGTTGTGGATATTGATACATGAGGTAGGCTACACACTTGCAATATCTTAAAGCTAGAGGTGTGGACATGGTGAAAGACAAAGAGAAGGTACATTGCAAGGGCAACATGATGGTTTAGAAGGTAGGAAGAGTAGAGGATGGAGCTCTTATATGGAAGGATTTGGGAGAAGATTGATTTATACTTTGGAGATCCATTCTGTAGGTTTAATCATGCCTTCTGATCAAGCACAAGGTCATCATTGTTGATTTTCTATCCCATGTCTTTGATGACTCCACCAAGGTGATTATGATTAGCAAACAATGAGAGCAATGACAAGGCTTAGGGAGGAGATCATGCGATTAGTAAAGATGCTTTTTTTTTGCATTTATATGAATGTGGTGATTAGTTAGAAAGCCTACAAAGGTGGAGCTCTAACATAAATCTGTGTCACTTTTGTTGCAGGTGATTAATAGATGGGAGGTCATGAATGCGAGAGAGAGAGAGAGAGAGAGAGAGAGAGAGGGGGGGGGCAAAATCATCCCAAAAGGAGAGAGAGGTGTCCCTTATTTGGCACATGTTTTGAATATTTTTAAATCCCTTACTTTTTGTAATTTGGGAAAGAATGACCTTTGATTTGGGGAGGGTTGACCTTTCTAAATGAATTTCTTTTGGCCCACCTTTTTACCAACACCCTAGAGCCAAATGGGTTCCAACTTGGAGCTTGCAACCAATATCTTAACAAGCCATGCTCTTGTCATAAGGTATGGTGTCCCATATACCAATCCACACCATCCCAATGTATGGATGAAATGACCTATGGACCTACAATCCAAGTGTGGATCAATGTGAAATTCCTTCTTCTCAAGTAGAACCCTCTCACAACATCCTCTTTTGACAAACAAATACCTCAAGGAGGTTCTCTCCTTATCTTTTCTCCTCCTAGAATCTTACCCTTGCTTGCCATTGATAGAGGCAAGTATGTTCATCCTCTATGGCTTTGGAAAAATATTATCTCCACATTTCTCCCTAAGGTATTGGTAATCTCTCCATCAATGCTTCAATGGGGCTTGTTGATTGTGGCCTTTTAGAGACTTAGTTAAACCTTGATTTCATATCAAGCCCATGATTGCTTTTGGAACTATTTTGTGACATCCTAAGGGCTATGAAAAAGTTAATCAATTAAGTAGGGTATATTGTGTTGTATAGTCAACTTTTCATTGATCATGTCCCATACATAAATGCTTTTATTCTTCACTATCATGCATGCAAGATAGGGAGGGATTGGGAACACAAAATCAAAGAAATTCTAGTCATAAAACAACTTTATACCAAATCTAATCCCTTGCCCATGGAGCAACGTGAGGATTAGGCTAAGAATTCTATGTGTTACATCACAAATGCATAGGTACATGGCTAATTCATACATGACTAGAGGAGGGAATGATAGCATAGTAGCAAGAGGTTTGATACCCAAATCTGTCATTATAAATATGACAACTCTTAACATGTAAGTGTATGAGTACTTGATCGAGATGACTAATGGTGGAATAGTGACGGGGAGGAGGGGCATAGCCTGACAGTCCGCAAGGAGGAGGGGGCCGAACCTGCAACAGAGGGGGGGGGGGAGATTCGTTTGCCGACGAGGAGGAGGCTGCAGCCTAACAGTCCATAGGGAGGAGGGGGGAGCTTCTTCCTTCTTGACGAGCCCCCATTGGGGCTTTATAGAGGTGGTGTGGGGGGGAAGAGGCGACGTCCTCCTGCCACCTGGGGGTTGCATGCCCCCCTCTCCTTACTACTTCCACTCTCTCTCTCTCTCTCCCTGCCCCGCAAATTGAGGGGGGGCACGTTTACAGTTGGTATCAGAGCAAAACTTCTCAATGATGCATGATTGATTAATGTTCGGATCATAGACATAACCTAAATAATCTAAGTGATATGGCTTGACTGTCAGGCACCTTCTGCACCTATGAATGCTGACATGCAAGAGAAGAAGTTCCTTCTCAAGCAAATTAAGCCACCCGAGTTTGATGGCAAGGGAAGGGCTATTCAAGCTAATGTCGAGATCTGGATTGAGTCCATGGAGGACTATTTTGAGGCAGTAAGAATTGCACCTGCCAACCAAGCCATGCTCCCCAAACTTAAGCTTACACGCGAAGCGAGACTTTGGTGGAAACAGTGGTGCAGAGACCAAGCGATCTCGTAGGGAACAATCACTTGGAACAAGCTTAAGGAAGCTGTGCGAGGAAGGTATCTACCACCTGCCTACCACACACAAAAGATGAATGAATTTTATGACTTGAAGTAGCTAGGATTATCCCTTGAAGCCTATTATTCAAAGTTCGTTTTACTCCTAAAGTATCCACCCCCAATGGATATGACACAACAGGTGTCAAAGTTCTGTGCTGGGTTGAATCCACCCATAAACACTTGATTGGAATCAATACACCCAACAGACTTGCAAGATGCATTACTCCGAGCAAGTCCAATCATCCAAGAGCTTAAATCAGGCAACTATGATGAAGATGACTCACCTGATCAAGACAAGAGGTGCCACAAGTACGGAGAGATAGGTCACATCCATAAAAGATGTCCCAACCGCCGACGTTTCCACTGCAATGGACTAGGACACATCCAAGAAGATTGTCCTGAGTTGGACCCTGAGAATCAGAAATGTGCGATCAAATGAAGCCATCTAAACTCTGCTTTTGGTGCACATTATGGACCACATGATGATGAAGGCTTGGAGCTTGTTGTAACCTTTGAGGATGACTAGATATCCTAAGAAGATCCTCTTGAGATAATAAGTCTTGTACTTGGAATAAATCCAATTGACCCCTATCAGTTGTGACAAGTTGTCATTTTAATAATTTGAGTAATCAGAGTAGCGCAGCAGAAGCGTGATGGGCCCTAACCACAAGCTCTAAGGCCTAGTAGTGCTTATCTTCCCCAGGTCTTTTCAAGATGAGGACATCTCGATTCTTCTAAGGGGGAGAGGATGTAATGTCCTCGCGCTACCCATAGGAACCCCCCTCCCCCGAGGACAAAATTTTCAAAAATTTTTAAAATTTTTTTACCCCTCTCTCTCCCCCTGCCAACGACTGCATGGCGGGGAGAGAGAGAGAGAGTGGAAGTAGTAAGGAGAGGGGGGCACACAGCCCCCCAAGTGGCGGGAGGACGTCGCCTCTTCCCCCCCACACCACCTCTATAAAGCCCCAATGGGGGCTTGTCAAGAAGGAAGAAGCTCCCCTCTCCTCCCTGTGGACTGTCAGGTTGTGCCCCTCCTCCCCGTCGGCAGAAAAATCTCCCCCCCCCTCCATTGCAGGTTCGGCCCCCTCCCCGTTTGACGTAGTAGTGTGCCCCCCTGTTGGCGATAACAACAGCCCCCCCTAGTTCTGCAGCTTGCACCCCCCTGATGTCCGAATGGCAACCCACCCACCTGCAATCGTGGTGAGAGAGAGAAGGGGTGGAGGAGAGAGAAGGGGTGGAAGAGAGAGAAGAGGGAGAGAGAGAAGAGGAGAAGAAGAAGGAGAAGAAGATGATGATGATGAAGGAGAAGAGGAGGGAGAGGAAGAAGGAGAGAAGAGAGAAGAGAGAGGGAGAGAGAAAAGAAGAGAAGAAAAGAAGAAGGGAGGAAGAGAGAGATGAGGGAGAGAAAGAGGGAGGAAGAGAAGAAGGAGAAAAGGAAGAGAAGGGAAGAGGAAGAGAGAGAGAGAAGAAGAGAGAAGAGAGAAGGGTAGAAGAAGAAGGAGAAGGAAGAGAAGGAGAAAAAGAAGGGTGAGAGAGAAGAGAGAGAAGAGGAGGAGAAGAGAAGAAAGAGAAGGGAAGAAGAAGGGAGAGAGAGAAGAGAGAAGGGTAGAAGAAGAAGGATAAGAAAGAGAAGGAGAAGAAGAAGGGTGAGAGAGAAGAGAGAGAAGAGGAGGAGAAGAGAAGGAATAGAAGGGAAGAAGAGGGAGAGAAGGAGAAGAAGATGGGTGAGAGAGAAGAGAGAGAAGAGGAGGAGAAGAGAAGGAAGAGAAGGGAAGAGGAAGGGAGAGAGAAAAGTGAAAGAAGAAGTGAGAAGAGAGAGGAGAGAAGAAGAAAGAGAAGTAGAAGAAGAGGAAGAGGAAGAAGAAGAAGAAGAGAGAGAGAAAGAGAGTAACCGCCACAAGTCACCCAAAGAACCCCGTCCAGGGGTCTTTCCTAACCAAACATATCTACTCGAAACCCGTCAAGACTGCCCAATCTCCGCAAGGCGGATGGCTCCCAAGAAGAAAGCCACGAGAAGCGTAGGCGCCCAAGCCACTGGTAATGCTGGAGGGCCAAGTGGAGCAGCCAATGTAGCACACATGAATCAAGCCCAGGTTTACACACATGAAATGATAGGTTTTCTTCAATATTTCACATAAAATAATAGGCTTCCACCCAATCTAGTACATGAACAGTTATCTAGGATTCATGGTTCGCACCCGTGATTACAATAAACACACGAAATGATAGCTCCCGTTCGTAGCATACAAATGCACAAATGCATGGAAATTTAGGTTTCATGTACCTAAGCCACACAAATATGTGCATATTAAGATTAAAAAAGTCATCGACTAAATGTGAAGGGAGTTAAGGATCGTAGATTGTGTCAATTATTAAGCGACCCTTGTGCACGGAAAATGAGTTTGATGGCACAATTCTGCGTAGCATCGCACTAAGAGAGGATGGAAAGAATGTATGACAAGTCTTGCAATATATTTAATGTGCTTTAAAGATTACCGAGTATGTTAAAAGACATGCAAGAAAATCGAGGATTCACAACTCGGAACCCTAGGATAAAACCCAAGGGGAAGAGAGATTCAAAAGAAGTTGAGTGATTAAACACGCGTGCTTATGAGTTGTTTTTAAGGATCTTGTCTTAGATTGTTGGAAGTGGATATCCTCCAGGTTTAAGCTAGGCTAGTAAGCTGACTCTAAATGGAATGTGGATCAAGGCTTATGCTTGGTTGTTTTGAAAATGATATTTCTAAGTGAATTGACTCATTGTCTTGGTAAGAGGAGATCCTACTGAGGACAAGTGGTTTATAAGCAAAGTGCTTGCTTGATGTAAAAAATGATATTTTCTTAATTGGAAAATGAAAGGGATGTTTTCCCTAGAAATTGTTGCTATGCTGGTTGCTTCAGCTGTGGTTGATTTCCTAAAGGAATAATTAAGGAAGGATGGCGCTAGCTACCCCCCGTGAACCGCCAAACCCTAATCAAGGGGGTTGTGAATCCGTGCCGGGAATGTGGACCGAACCCGCCGCGAGAGGTCTCTTCGTGGAAATCACTTGGCATAAGAGGACGCTTGGGTGCCAGCGGGGCCTTTGGTCGTAAATCCCAATGCCTCCAGGCCCTACACAAGTGTTCTACATGACTGGAGATGGGATTTCGAGGCCTTGATACTAGTTACAAGGCGGAATCTTGGAAGGATAAACCTTTGGGTTTTATTGCCGGGAGACAGAAGGATTTTTCTGCGGAGGCAGAAATGAACACTTAATTCTCCTATATGGGCAGGAGACAAACATTAATCTTAAGATAAGTTAAGGAAGTGTTTGATCTTGTTTTATCTTATCTTTGTGTCAGTGCCCTAAATTACGTAAAGGAATCTATGACTAACGGGTTAAATTAAGGAAGCTGCTTTGATGTGTCAAACATAACGTGGTAGGTAATTAGATAACTAAAACAACCCCGAGGAAAGCATGGTGGATGTGACCAATGGGTCTATCCTACGGAAGGGTGGTCTCGGTTAGCCGAGAGCTTTCCTCAAAGGAAATGTTAACGAGAAATGTTAGGAAAAGTCGGACGATGGCCTTAGACAATGTTGGTTGGAATCTTGATTCATACCGTTTTAGGGGACCGGAATGGGACTATGCCCTACGAGCAGAGAGGTCGAGTGATGCATCCCTCTCGTTTCCCATTCTCTTTGAAGCAAGTGCGGTATGAGTCTGCTTGGGTCCAGTTGTATCTATGCAAAGTGGAGCGGCTGTAGACCGACGCTAGAAGGCTGTTAGGAAGACTCGACTGCTAGGAACCCGGACTTCATGTCAATCGTAGTGGGAATGGCCGAATAAGTTCCGTTGTGGGGTAGACTCGAGAGACCCTTGTTGGCAAACCCCGTGTCATTCCTTGGGAGTGTCGGGCAGCGTCTTCTAGATTGATCTCTTGATGGGCTGCTAAGACGTGACCCGCAAATTGAGGGGCTGGCACGTTACATGTATCTCCCCATCTCAAGAACTATTCATCTAGCAACGAGGCTAGGACACAATCATTGCTGTAATATCCATTTTCACAACCTTTGAATCTCGACATTTCTCGATCCAATTGAAAGGCTGATAACCTCAACATATTATAATGGTTGTACTCATGTTATTCCTTCTTCTTTTTTACCACTCACACTCACAGCACGACACCTAGGGGTCCTCAAATTAGATACACCCAGTGGCCTTGGTCGGTTGGCTCTATCCTTAGTCCCCTAGTCCTCTACATATCCCCCACAATTGTTCAGGGCAAATCAAGGGCAGGACATACTTAGGGAGCTTGTCCCACCTATGGTTAGACCTGTCACCCTGACCCATTTGCACGATTCCTTTTTGCACTCCACCTTAATCTGTTGCAATTGATCGTGGTAAGCAATGCACAAATAGCCATGGACATTACACCATACTCATCAAGCAATACAAGTAACTACCCGCTACCAAAAGTAAGGTGTCACTAAGCTCAACCATGCTACATTGTGTTGTCACAACACAAATGATCTCTCATGCACCTTCTTGTGTACTTCCCCTCACCATTGACAACTTTTTCTACCTCACTGAACCCTTGCTTCCTCCACACGTTGCTACGAGGAACCAGACCCGTAGTCTCCTAATTAAGTAATATCTAAGTATGCATGTACACTCACATAATATCTACACCGCCACAATATATATACAATTTGGGTCCTCAAGTGTAGGACAATACTCTAAGCTTGTTGAGGGTTTGACTTGTCTTCCAAACTAATCAACACTACATCTTGTGCACGATAAGAAGACTAGCACTAACCCCAGGGAGAGACTGCATATAAAGCTTTTCAATTGCAGGTATTGCAGATTCCAATGGACGTTCCGTCAGCTCTTCATTAGCACTCCACTTTGAATTCGTATCCTTCATCATCTTGCAAGCCCACCAACGAAGCACCGCCCACCCCAGCACCCCCAGAACATCAACACCTGTGCCAATCCATAAATGCAACTCCCAACAAAAATTGGTCCTATCCCCAACTTCAACACCCATATCACCAACCAAGCATGCCAACAAAGTGCCCCCAATGACCTTCATCTATACCACCACCAAAACCTTCTCCACGGCAAACCACAGATATCCCTTCCACCCACGTCTTTGATGCATGCCACCGCCTATTACCTATTACTGTGAGTGCCATGGGACTGGCACTCATCTAGGAGGGGGTAATGTTAACACTCAAATGAACAAGGTGTGGAAAAGCTGGAAAATCTAAAGTAGAAGACAAGGCCAAGGCAAAAGTGAAACAGAAGACGAGGGCACGCCAAGAAGAATCTGGAAACACAAGAAGTGCAAAAAATTCCTAAATCAAGGAAAAAGGTGCATGAGAAAAAGCGTGAGTCTATACTATTGTAAAAAAGCGCAAGGTGAACCATGATTTATTTTAAGAGTGCAAGGCTCTCACCTGTGCAATTTGTAAAGGTAGATGGGCAGTAGGAAGGAAGCTAGGAAGATAGGAGGAAAATGGAAAAAAGGGCCTAGGCGGCCATTTAAAAAAGAGGATAAGGAGATGACCACCCAAATGGGATTTAGGGTTTTGTATATAAAGTTGAAAAGTGAATGAGAAGCTCATTCTTGTGTGTGGAAAAAAGCTTCTTCTTCTTCTTCTCTTCTTCTTTCCTTCTTGCTTGTGCTTGAGAGAGGGAGTGATTGAGTGATTGAGTGTGAGAGAGTGAGTGTGTGAGGGTGAGGGACTGGGGTGGAGAAGCTCTCCATCTTCTCCTCTCTTCTTCTCTTCTCTTCTCTTCTCTTCTCTTGTGCGGCTATGGAGGATGGAGCTTGTTGGAGAGGGATTGAGGTTGCTTGAGCTTGCCTCAAGGATCGTGGAGCTATTGGCATGCACAGAAGAGGAGGATACTCGATCAGACATCAAGGTAAGCTCACTATACCCCAGGTAGGGAGGGCACGTCGGCTATGTGAGAGGTAGCCATGGTCGCTTGGCTTGGAACGCTTGACCAATAAGCGATCCATAGGTCTCAAGGGTTGAGCTTGTGGCTCCCTTCACCATCCTTTTGGACAGCCTTACTAGAAGACATGAATGACAACAGGTTCACTAGGTGTAGTCATCCATTTTTGTCAACAACTCCTCTGAATGTACACATGAACCTAAAGGATTATATGCAAAGTAGGAACTTCCTTAGTAAATTTCTTAATCCCCCAACCTCCTCCTTTGTGGTTGCCGATGTATTTTTTAGAGCTGGCCACATACTTGTTAGAGTCTTTGTATTGTTAACATAGTGCTGGTATGGATTACTATAACTATCAGGTTCGACAGTCTATTCACCTTTCTTATTATCTTCTTGCTTTTCTTTTCTTCTCTATTAGCTTCTCAACTCATTAGTGTGCTTGATAATGGATGGAAGGAGGGGTGACATCAGATTGTATTGTTTGGGTTGCGAAACCATATTTGAGTCTTCTAGCTTTTGGATTGCACCATGGAAATGCAAGATATGTAAGTTTACTATAACTCAAAGTTAGTCTTGTGTTCTTGCTTTCTTGGGATGCATGGATAGTTAGAGCAAAGTGTCAAGAGATAAAATGAGAGATTATTACTGAAGTGAGTTGCAGCTTCTGAAACTCACATGCCATGAGGAGGCCATGAAGAAGCTAGTAGACCTACACAACCACAACTTCAAGTAGCTCTCCACGAACAGGTAATACAAAGGGATCAAATAGAGCACCAAAACCAAGAGCAATAACAAATGCATGTATTGTGGTAGGAAGAATAGGAGTAGGTAATCGCCCCTTCAGCCTAATGCCAAAATCAAGGGCTAGAGCATATCAAAGAGAAAGCAGAGGAATGGGTAGCCAAGAATGATGATAGAATCAAAGACTTAGCTTACAGGCTAGCCCATTCAGAAAGTGAATGCATCATGGCAGAGAGAAAAGCTACAGATGTAGAGACAAGAATGTTGGAGCAACAACGAGCTTTTTTAAGCACAATGTTGAACGTCGCACAATCAAGAGAAAAAGAAACACTCGAGGATGTAAAAAGCAACATTAGGGCCAAAAACACTTCAAAAATGCACTTTTATTAATCATGGGACTAAGGAAATGGCCAAAGAGAGTTTTTCATGTGTGCAAGAATATGGTATTCTTGTCTTCTCCTTTTTGGAGATAGTAGAGTCCACTTCATGATTCTCTCCTCTCTTTTAGCCAAAATCTCCAAAGTCTGACATGTTTTGATAGTCTCGACGTCCTTATTTACTTATAAAATCTGACAAAATTGGTTATGATAAAGATGGTGTGAAGTTAATAATGACTTTTTTGAAAGTCGGGAGCTTTTGGCACCCCCAATATATTTTAATTAGTCTTTTTAGTATTTCTTCTTAGTTCATTCGTCTTTCTCGGTGAGCTTCTTTCTTTGCTCATTTACATTTCTCACTGAACACTTTTCTCTGCGAATTCAATCTAAGTATAGTATCCAAAAGGCACCCTTCTCATTTAATAAACTTCTACATTGTCTATAGCCAAGGAGTAGATGAAAATTGGGAGCCCAAAACCTTTTGCATAAACAATTGGGTTACCATGCTGCCCTTTTGCAAAGGCTCTCACAAGGTCAAAAGAAGAAAAAGAGAGAATATAAAACATCACTGGAAAGGGCATATCATTGCTTTCAAAATTATGCATGAAGGGTGGTTAGTCAAAGTGCAACATATTTACATGGCCAAGGATATGCACTTGTCTCCTAACGAACATGTTTGCCAGCAGACACATTGTAAGTCTTAAGTTGATAACATATGTGATATTTTTTTCATTTAAGCAAGTATTAATATCTAATTCTTGGTTATAGATATATTTTCATCAACAAGTATTGAATGGCAACCTATGGAGAGTTTGAGCGGAACTTTCAATGTGATTCATAAGGCGTTTGCAAACATTATATATGCTGATGAGACCGTTAGTTCTTTTAGTGAGAGAAGAATTTTTATATATTATGCACAATATGTGGCTCCATCTAAAGAGGTTACATATAAATAGATCGAGGATTTGCCAATGCCAAGTCTCTCATCTCTAATTTGGGAGGTTCCTGATAAGGAAACGATGCATAGTTTTAAATTCAAAATATGTCAAGATATTCAAAAGTCCATGACAGTTGGAAGGATCTCAAGAAGAATACGCATGTCATGATTTATCCCCTTATATATCTTTGTGGACTGCTTCAAAATAGCAAAATTACAAAGAACAAAAGTATCTTGGCTAAGTAGAAATTTTGCAGAAGCAGAATTAGATAACATTATAGGAAGGCTTTGGAAATCTAGAGAGGTTGACAATAAGGGTGACACCATGAGGTGTATTGTATGCTCCCAATCCTTGTCTCTATGTTATAATATAGCACGACAAACTCTTGCTTTGGGTTTTGATTATAGGAGATACAAACTTAAGCTACGCATCTGGATTCCCTTGGATTCTGATACAGATTGCATGCCCTTCAAACTTAAGGTGCAAGTTATAGAAAAGGAGGTAAATACCACTTCCAATTGGAATCTTAAAGATTGTAAGGGACACCTTGGAGATGCTAGATTGTACATCCCTAGAATATAAGTTCAAAGTAAACGGTAAAATAGTTGGGAAAAGAGTTGAACACACTCTCTTGTGTATGAATTGCTTGCCTCCCACAATTGTAAGCTTCGAGCCATAAATATGAAAACATTGATGACATTTACATTTGACAAAAAGCTTTTCATTGAATGAAGAGTTACAAAATTCAAATCTAAATATACAAGGATCTTGCTTCATTTGCATCTATTTGTCTTCTTTTAGCTTTATAACTTCTTCATCACTTTTTGAAAAGATATCTAATCTCCTTATAGTGGCTTTTTTCTTTGGTTGGTTGAAGAATTTGACTTGGACACGGGGGCCTCTTCTCTTCAGGGTGCTGATGAGGAGATGGATGAGAAAGTGTTGGCATTTCTATCTTTTTGGAGCTTACCTTGCTTGTCTTTCCAGATGACTTGCTTTTTCCTTACTCTTACTCTTAGTTAAGGATTTAAGTGGAGGAGAGTCGGGGTCAACTGGCATGATTTCCCTATCCAAAATTAACTCAATACATCTCTCTCTTATCCACCATGTGTATGAATCAGGGTAATCTTGGCACTGCAAGAAAAAATGTAATAAGTTGGAAACTGTACCCAACATGTATCTTAAAAAGTTGGAGGTTGTTAGGGTAGTGATAGTTCATACGTGTAGTAGGGAGTTAAAATGAAGAAATGGAATGATTATAAAATTTTATGATAACGTAGCAATTGTTGTGAAAACTCAAAGACATGTTGCTAAAAAAACAATGTGAAAGATACTTACATTAACCCCATCTATCTTGAGAATCTTTAAATCTATTGTCCTACAAACATTTGAAATCACCCTCCATCCACAAGAATGCACATCATTTTACAAGGGCACTTCTTGTAAGAGAAAGCTATATGGTTTTTGAGGATCAACAATATCCTCATATGTGGTGTCCAAAAAGGTAACCACCAACCTGCTAGCACTGTAAATGGAAACATGTTACTTAAAAAAGACAATAAAATAAAATAAAAAACAAACCAAAAATTGAGGGTTATTGTATTCAACGCACATTTTTGCTTGACTGTGGATACCACTGAGAGAGTTCATACGGATAATTTCTGTAGTGATAATATCAATATATGTTAAGCTCCAATGTCCTCTGCAAAGTAAAATGTTAGTAAGAAATGCATACTATAAAGAAGTATACATTAAGCCCTTTGCAAAATTGCATACCTTTCGACGTAAGGAAAAAAAATATGGTAGTTTGTGATTGGATCGAATGTTTTGAAAAATAATTCTATGTTTGAATGAGATCTTGAAAATTTTATATTTTCCAGTCATATAGGATATTTCAAAATCATAGCTTTGAAGAGTAGCTAGCCACCTCCTTTGTTTAGGAGACAAATTTTGTTGGGAAAGGAAATATTTCAACCATGGTGATCGCTTTTAGCTTTGAAATGGCTGCCATATATATAGTGATGCCATTTTTTAATAGCATGCAGAATTGCCAACATCTCTTGTTCATAGACATGTAGTTGACACTCCTTATCTTCAAGCTTGCAAATTTCATAGGCTATAACTCCATGGTCTTGATATAGAACAGCCCCAACTCCTCTCCCACTAGCATCCGCACATATAATGAATTCCTTAGAGAAATCCAAGCATACAAGAATAGATGTTGAAACTAAGAGAGATTTCAGCTCGCTCCAAGCTTTCGGTGGCCTCCACCCCTTGCAATATCGACCCCTCTATTTGCATATTGTCCTCATCTATGCTCGAAATCTTGTCAGCTATGGAGTCCCAAAAGAAAGTCTCTTTTTTCAATCTATCAATCAAAGGAGCCACCACATGAGCATAATTTTTTATAAACCTCCTATAGAAGGAAGACAGTCCAAGGAAACCTCTCAAAGAAGTAGAATTCGTAGGAGTAGGCCACTCTTTGACACATTTCACTTTGTTGGGATCCACTTGAATGCTTTGTTCTTCTACAATGTGACGCAAGTATTCCACTTCATCTTCCATGATAGAACACTTTGACATTTTAGCAAAGAGTGTGTGTCTTCTTAATATATCAAAGACCTCTCATACATGCATCAAATGCTCCTCCTTGGATTTGCTATAAATGAGGATATCGTCAAAGAATACAAGGACTCTTTTGAACAAGAAAGATTGCAATATTTTATTCATGAGAGCTTAAAAAGTAGCGGGCACATTTGAAAGCCCAAATGGCATGACCATAAGTGGTATAACCCTCTTTTAGTCCTCCTAAAGGTTGTTTTATACTCATCTCCTTCCTTCATTCTAATTTGGTAATAACCCGAAAAAAGATCAATCTTGGTAAAGATCTTTGCATCTTTGAGCTCATCCAAAAGGTCATCAATGTGTGGAATTGGGTATCTATTCTTCACTATGGACTTGTTTAACTCCCTATAATCAATGCACATGTGAAAAGTTCCATCCTTCTTCTTAACCAAGAGTATAGGAGAGGCAAACAACAATTGACTTGACTAAATTAAACCCATTTGCAACAACTCTTTGAACTCCACCTCTTCCCTTTCAAACTTTGATAACTGATATGGAGGTTTGTTGATGGGTTTTGTATTAGGCAGCAAATCAATAGGGTGGTCAATCTCTCTCTTTGGAGGCAAAGATGATGGTAGCTAAAATAAATCTTTATATTCATCTAATAGCTCTTCTAACCTTGGATCCCTTTTCTTTGAAGAAGAAGATGGTTGATTTGGTGGCTGCTCTTCATCTATTTTCGTAAGCAAAAGAGTAAAGATACATGACCTTGCATTGATTTCTTTTCGTAACTTCTTCATGGATATGAGTTCCAACTTTTTTTTACCAATGCCCTTCAATTCTATATGTTGTCCATTCCATTTGAACTCCATTTGCATGTTTTCCAAGTCTAATGAAAAATTTCCAATAGACTTTAATCAATCACAACAAATGACAACATCTATAGGTCCCATTTCTAAAGTAATCAAGTCTACTTGTATGGTACATGAATGAGATAAGGTGATAGAAGTACGTAGGCACACTTCATTGCTTGATTCATAAGCTCCATTGGCAACTTGGATCTTCAATGGCACTTGCATTTATTGAGGTAGCAATTTTAGCTCATGCAAAGATTTGGCATTTATGAAGCTATGGATGTTGCCCGTGTTTATCAAAAGATAAACCACTTTCCCATTGATCAGCCCTCAAGTCTAAGGGTATTTTCTCCCTTACAACTGGTCTATGCATTATGAGAAATTGCACATAAAGAACCACTCGGATCAAAGGGAAAACTATCCACAGTATCATAGAACTCATCATTAGTTCCATCATCCTCATCATGCATGTCTTCAACCATAGGGTTTGTATCCACATGAAACACATTTCCCTCTTCACCTTTATCTTCATCTGGCTCATCGATGATGAAAAATTTGAGCTTGCTATTTTTGGATTTACATTTCAGTCTATGGTCTTGTGTCCACTTTTCTCCGCACTTGAAACATAAACCTTTGGCCCGCATGTCCCTAATTTGATCATTAGAAAGGACTATGCTATAAGTGTTGTTTTGGGATCCCTTTTGTGCATTTTTAGCCCTTGTAAAGTTTTATTTTGCTTCAGCCATTGGTCTAGAACCACCACCAACACTTGGTTTTGACCCATAAACCATTGGATAAGTAGGCACCTTGGTATAATTACTGTTGTAGGTATTAATTCCCTTGCTATCTTGTCTATACACATCCTTTGGCTAGCTGAAATGAGCTCCAAACTTAGAAGACTGATTTGGTGAGGAATACCCTGCACTTTTAGGCTAAATACCCATTGAATCTTTTCTATATTTCTACCCATATATTGGTGCGCAGATCGGTCGCAGATAGCTCACGTAGTGAATCCTTGAAGGTCCCCAAGAACAATGAACTCTACATTTTTGCACAAAAAACAATGTAAAAGCATGCACGACAAGAGGCAAGAGACAAATTGGGTTCAATCTCCCCCATGCCTTGTGTGAGCGCTTCACAAAGCATGTATTTTATGTATATTTCCAATCTTCATGCTCAATAATAGCCCAATTACAAAAATATGAAAAGCTTTTTAGCTTTTGAGTTTGCTTTCTACAAAAATAGGAAAATAAAGCTAGTGGACGGTGCCCATAGAGTCTGGCACGCCCAATCTCAATGTCCAAATAGAAATAACATATCCGAGCGCATAGGCGCATACAAAATAATAATCAATAATCAATGTCTCAATAGACATAACAAAATATAGG